>NC_038246.2:20792630-20878131 GCF_000004515.6 Glycine max | reverse complement strand
ATGGACGAAGGGCTACTGGTGTATGTGGTACTAATCACGTATTGACAACCCTAAGTTGATTTTCGCTTAGTAAATTGAAATAGGGTTGGATTAAGTGGTTGACTGTTAGGGACGAATTCTCCATAACCCAGGATAAGAGAATGGCTTCTGAATCAAAGGAAACAACCCGTTTTTAATATTAGTAATTACGTATTCCAGTTTACTTGTTCTGCTCTTTAATCACAAAACAAACAACCCCCCCCCCCCCAATCGTTACTGTTACTGCAAGTATATTATGAACATTTGGTTTGTCACTGCTCGTTGGGAAACGACCTAGGATCACTTCCTAGTTATTGCATTTTCATGTTTATTTGATTCGGGCACGGCCTCGATCAACAATAACTTTTAACTCGGATGTCCGATTGAGTCTCGTAATATATCGAGACTCACGAAATTGAAAACAGAAGCTCTGAGCAAATTCAAACAACAATAACTTTTTAATCGCATGTCCGATTGTGTCCCGTAGTATATCGAGACTCTTGAAATTCAGAATAGAAGCTCTGAGCAAAATCAATCGACAATAACGTTTTACTCGGATGTCCGAAGAAATCCAGTAATATATCAAGACGCTTGTAATTGAAAACGGAAGCTCTGAGTTAATTCAAACCACAATAAATTTTTACTCGGATGTCTGAATGAATCCCGTAATATATCAAGACGCTTGTAATAGAAAACGGAAGCTCTGAGCAAATTCAACCGAAAATAACTTTCTACTCGGATGTCCGAATGAATCCCCTAATATATCGAGACACTCGTAATTTAAAACGGAAGCTCTGAGCATATTCTAACGACAATAACTTTTTACTCGGATGTCCGATTGAGTCTCGTAATATATTGAGACGCTCGTAATTGGTAACGGAAGCTCTAAGAAAATTCTAAAGACAATAACTTTTTACTCGGATGTCCGATTGAGTCCTGTAATATATCGAGACGCTCGTAATTGAAAACAGAAGCATGTAGCAAATTCAAACGACAATAACTTTTAACTCGGATTTCCGATTAAGTCATGTAAAATATCGGGACGCTCGAAATTGAAAACAGAAGCTCTGAGAAATTCAAAGGACAATAAATTTTTACTTGGATGTCCGATTTAGTCCCGTAATATTTCTACATGCTCGTAATTGAAAACGGAAGCTTGTAGCAAATTCAAATGACAATAAATTTTAACTCGGATGTCCGATAGAGTCTTGCAATATATCGAGACACTCAAAATTGAAGACCGATGCTCTGAAAAAATTAAAACGACAATAACTTTTTACTCGGATGTTCGATTCTGTCCCGCAGTATATCGAGACCCTTGAAATACAGAACAGAAGCTCTGTGCAAAATCAAACGACAATAACTTTTAACTCGGATGTCCGATCGTGTCCAGTAATATATTGAGAATCACAAAATTCAAAATAGAAGCTCTGAGCAAAAATAAACGACAATAACTTTTTACTCGTATGTCTAAATAAATCCCGTAATATATTGAGATGCTCATAATTGATAACGGAAGCTCTGAGAAATTTCTAACGACAATAACTTTTTACTCGGATGTCCGATTGAGTCTCGAAATATATCGAGACGCTCGAAATTGAAAATAAAAGCTCTCAGTAAATTCAAACGACAATAACCTTTTACTCAGATGTCCGATTGTTTCCCATAATATATCGAGATGATCGAAATTCAGAATAGAAGCTCTGAGCAAATTCTAACGACAATAACATTTTACTTGGATGTCCAAATGTGCCTCGTAGTATATCGAGACGCTCGTAATTGTAAATCGATGCTCGTAGCAAATTCAAACAACAATAACTTTTTACTCGGATGTCCGATTGTGTCCCGTAGTATATCAAGACCCTTGAAATTGAGAAAACAAGCTCTGAGCAAAATCAAACGACAATAACTTTTAACTCGGATGTCCGATTGAGTCCCGTAATATATCGAGACGCTCAAAATTGAAAATAGATGCTCTCAGCAAATTCAAACGACAATAACCTTTTACTCGGATGTTCGATTGTGTCCCGTAATATATCGAGATGCTCCAAATTCCGAATTGAAGCTCTTAGCAAAATCAAACGACAATAACTTTTTTCTTGGATGTCCGACTGAGTCCCGTAATATATCAAGATGCTCGTAATTGAAAACGAAAGCTCCTCCCAAATTCAAACGATAATAACTTTTAACTCGGATGTCTGATTGAGTCCTATAATATATCGTGACGCTTGAAATTCAAAATAGAAGCTCTGACCAAATTCAAAACACAATAACATTTTACACGGATGTCCAATTGTGTCTAGTAATATATCGAGACGCTCAAAATTCTGAATAGAAGCTCTGAGCAAAATCAAACGACAATAACTTTTGACACGGATGTCCGAATGAATCCCGAAATATATCGAGACACTCGTAATTGACAACGGAAGCTTTGAGGAAATTCTAACGACAATAACTTTTTACTCGGATGTCTGATTGAGTCCTGTAATATATCGAGACGCTCGTAATTGAAAATGGAAGCTCATTCCAAACTCAAACGACAATAACTTTTAACTCGGATGTCCGATTAAGTCCAGTAATATATCGTGACGCTCGAAATTGAAAACAGAAGCTCTGAGCAAATTCAAACGACAATAACATTTTACACGGATGTCGGATTGTGTCTAGTTATATCGAGACGCTCAAAATTCAGAATAGAAGCTCTAAGTAAAATCAAACGACAATAACTTTTGACACGGATGTCCAAATGAATCCCATAATATATCGAGATGCTCGTAATTGATAACGGAAGCTCTGAGGAAATTCTAACGACAATAACTTTTTACTCGGATGTCTGATTGAGTCCCGTAATATATCGAGATGCTCGTAATTGAAAATGGAAGCTCGTACCAAATTCAAATGACAATAACTGTTTACTCGGATGTCCAATTGGGTCCTTTAGTATATCGTGACGCTCGAAATTGAAAACAAAAGCTCTGAGCAAATTCAAACAATAATAACTTTTTACTCGAATGTCCGATTGTGTCCCGTAATATATCGAGACGCTCAAAATTCCGAAGAGAAGCTCTGAGCAAAATGTCCGATTGTGTCCCGTAACATATCGAGATGCTCATAATTGGTAACAAAAGCTCTGAGAAAATTCTGATGACGATATCTTTTTACTCGGATGTCCGATTGTGTCCCATAGTATATCGAGACGCTCGTAATTGAAAACGATTGCTCGTAGCAAATTCAAACAACAATAACTTTTAACTCGAATGTCCGATTTAGTCCCGTAATATATCGAGACGCTCGCAATTGAAAACAAAAGCTCTCAGAAAATTCAAACGACATTAACTTTTTACTCGGATGTCCGATTGTGTCCTGTAATATATCGAGATGCTCGAAATTAAGAATAGAAGCTTTGAGCAAAATCTAATGACAATAACATTTTACTCGGATGTCCGAATGTGCCCCGTAGTATATCGAGTAGCTCGTAATTGAAAACCGATGCTCGTAGAAAATTCAAACAACAATAACTTTTTACTCGGATGTCCGATTGTGTCCCGTAGTATATCAAGACGCTTGAAATTCAGAAAAGAAACTCTGAGAAAAATCAAACGATAATAACTTTTAACTCGGATGTCCGATTTAGTCCCGTAATATATCGAGACGCTCAAAATTGAAAACAGAAGCTCTCATCAAATTCAAACGACAAGAACCTTTTACTCGGATGTCCGATTGTGTCCCGTAATATATCGAGACGCTCGAAATTCAGAATAGAAGCTCTGAGCAAAATCAAACGACAATAACCTTTTACTCGGATGTGCGATTGAGTCTCGTAATATATTGACATGCTCGTAATTGATAACAGAAGCTCTGAGAAAATTCAAACGACAATAACTTTTTACTCGGATGTCCGATTGTGTCCCATAGTATATCGAGATGCTTGAAATTCAGATTAGAAGCTCTGGGCAAAATCAAACGACAATAAATTTTAACTCGGATGTCCAATTGAGTCCCGTAATATATCGAGACTCACGAAATTGAAAATAGAAGTTCTAAGCAAATTCAAACGACAATGACGTTTTACTCGTATGTCTGATTGTGTCCCGTAATATATCGAGACGCTCGAAATTCAGAATTGAAGCATTGAGCAAAATCAAATGACAATAACTTTTTAGTCGGATGTCCGTATGAATCCCGTAATATATTGAGATCCTCGTAATTGATAACGAAAGCTCTAGGAAATTTCTAATGACAATAACTTTTTACTCGGATGTCCGATTGAGTCTCGTAATATATCGAGACGCTCGAAATTGAAAACAAAAGCTCTCAGCAAATTCAAACGATAATAACCTTTTACTTGGATGTCCGATTGTGTCCTGTAATATATCGAGACGCTCGAAATTAAGAATAGAAGCTCTATGCTTAATCAAACGACAATAACGTTTTTCTCGGATGTCCGAATGAATCCTGTAATATATCAAGACGCTCAAAATTCAGAATAGAAGCACCGAGCAAAATCAAACGACAATAAATTTTTTTTCGGATGCCCGATTGAGTCCCGTAATATATCGAGACTCACGAAATTGAAAACAGAAGTTCTGAGCAAATTCAAACGACGATAAATTTTTACTCGTATGTCCGATTATGTCCCGTAGTAGATCGAGACGCTTGAAGTTCAGAACAGAAGCTCTGAGCAAAATCAAACAACAATTACTTTTTACTCGGATGTACGAAGGAATCCCGAAATATATCGAGACACTCGCAATTGAAAATGGAAGCTCTGAGAAAATTCTAACGATAATAACTTGTTACTAAGATGTCTGATTGAGTCCCGTAATATATCGAGATGCTCGTAATTGAAAACGGAAGCTCGTAGCAAATTCAAACGACAATAACTTTTAACACGGATGTCCAATGGAGTCCTGTAATATGTCGAGACACTCGAAATTGAAAATGGAAGCTCTGTGAAAATTCAAATGACAATAAATTTTTACTCGGATGTCCGATTGTGTCCTGCAGTATATTGAGAAGCTTGAAATTAAAAAAAACAGACGCTTTGAGCAAACCCAAACGATAATAACTTTTTACTCGGATGTCCGAATGAATCCTGTAATATATCAAGACGTTTGTAATTGAAAACGGAAGCTCTGAGCAAATTCAAACGACAATAACTTTCTACTCGGATGTCCGAATGAATCTCCTAATATATCGAGACACTCGTAATTGAAAATGGAAGCTCTAAGCATATTCTAACGACAATAACTTGTTACTCAGATGTCCAATTGAGTCTCGTAATATATTGAGATGCTCGTAATTGATAACGGAAACTCTAAGAAAATTCTAACGACAATGACTTTTTACTCGGATGTCTGATTGAGTCCTGTAATATATCTAGACGCTAGTAATTGAAAATGGAAGCTCGTAGCAAATTCAAACGACAATAACTTTTAACTCGGATGTCCGACTTAGTCCGGTAATATATCGAGACCCTCGAAATTGGAAACGAAAGTTCTAAGAAATTCAAAGGACAATAACTTTTTACTCGGATGTCCGATTGAGTCCCATAATATTTCGACACGCTCGTAATTGAAAATGGAAGCTCGTAGCTAATTCAAACGATAATAAATTTTAACTCGGATGTCCGATAGAGCCCTGTATAATATCGAGACACTCGAAATTGAGAACAGAAGCTCTGAGCAAATTCAAAGGACAATAACTTTTTACTCGGATGTCCGATTCTGTCCCGTAGTATATCGAGACACTTGAAATTTAGAACAGAAGCTCTGAGCAAAATCAAACGACAATAACTTTTTACTCGTATGTCTAATTATGTCTCGTAATATATCGAGACGCTCGAAATTCAGAATAGAAGCTCTGAGTAAAATCAAATGACAATAACTTTTTAGTCGGATGTCCGTATGAATCACGTAATATATTGAGATCCTCATAGTTGATAACGAAAGCTCTAGGAAATTTCTAATGACAATAACTTTTTACTCGGATGTCCGATTGAGTCTCGTAATATATCGAGACGCTCGAAATTGAAAACAAAAGCTCTCAGCAAATTCAAACGATAATAACCTTTTACTTGGATGTCCGATTGTGTCCCGTAATATATCGAGACGCTCGAAATTAAGAATAGAAGCTCTGTGCTTAATCAAACGACAATAACGTTTTTCTCGGATGTCCGAATGAATCCTGTAATATATCGAGACGCTCGAAATTCAGAATAGAAGCTTCGAGCAAAATCAAACGACAATAATTTTTTTTTCGGATGCCCGATTGAGTCCCGTAATATATCGAGACTCACGAAATTGAAAACAGAAGTTCTGAGCAAATTCAAACGACGATAAATTTTTACTCGTATGTCCGATTGTCTCCTGTAGTAGATCGAGACGCTTGAAATTCAGAACAGAAGCTCTGAGCAAAATCAAACAACAATTACTTTTTACTTGGATGTACGAAGGAATCCCGAAATATATCAAGACACTCGCAATTGAAAATGGAAGCTCTGAGAAAATTCTAACGATAATAACTTGTTACTAAGATGTCTGATTGAGTCCCGTAATATATCGAGACGCTCGAAATTGAAAATAGATGCTCGTAGCAAATTCAAATGACAATAACCTTTTACTCGGATGTTCGATTGTGTCCCGTAATATATCGAGACACTCGAAATTGAAAATGGAAGCTCTGTGAAAATTCAAATGACAATAAATTTTTACTCGGATGTCCGATTGTGTCCTGCAGTATATTGAGAAGCTTGAAATTAAAAAAAACAGACGCTTTGAGCAAACCCAAACGATAATAACTTTTTACTCGGATGTCCGAATGAATCCTGTAATATATCAAGACGTTTGTAATTGAAAACGGAAGCTCTGAGCAAATTCAAACGACAATAACTTTCTACTCGGATGTCCGAATGAATCTCCTAATATATCGAGACACTCGTAATTGAAAATGGAAGCTCTAAGCATATTCTAACGACAATAACTTGTTACTCAGATGTCCAATTGAGTCTCGTAATATATTGAGATGCTCGTAATTGATAACGGAAACTCTAAGAAAATTCAAATGACAATAACTTTGAAGTCGGAGGTTGCATTGAGTCCCGTAATATATCGAGACGCTCGTAATTGAAAATGGAAGCTCGTAGCAAATTCAAACGACAATAACTTTTAACTCGGATGTCCGACTTAGTCCTGTAATATATCGAGACCCTCGAAATTGAAAACAGAAGCTCTGAGAAAATTCAAACGACAATAACGTTTTACTCGGATGTCCGTTTGAGTCCCGTAATATATCGAGACGCTCGTAATTGAAAATGAAAGCTCGTAGCTAATTCAAACGATAATAAATTTTAACTCGGATGTCCGATAGAGCCCTGTATAATATCAAGACACTCAAAATTGAACAACAGAAGCTCTGAAAAAATTCATAGGCCAATAACTTTTTACACGGATGTGTGATTGAGTCCCGTAATATATCGAGACGCTTGAAATTTAGAACAGAAGCTCTGAGCAAAATCAAACGACAATAACTTTTTACTCGTATGTCTAATTATGTCTCGTAATATATCGAGACGCTCGAAATTCAGAATAGAAGCTCTGAGTAAAATCAAATGACAATAACTTTTCACTTGGATGTACGAATGAATCCCGTAATATATCGAGATGCTCATAATTGGTAACAGAAGCTTTGAGAAATTTCTAACAACAATAACGTTTTACTTGGATGTCCAATTAAGTCTCGTAATATATCGAGACGCTCGAAATTGAAAACAAAAGCTCTCAGCAAATTCAAACGACAATAACCTTTTACTCGGATGTTCGATTGTGTCCCGTAATATATCGAGATGCTCCAAATTCCGAATTGTAGCTCTTAGCAAAATCAAACGACAATAACTTTTTTCTTGGATGTCCGACTGAGTCCCGTAATATATCAAGATGCTCGTAATTGAAAATGAAAGCTCGTACCAAATTCAAACGACAATAACTTTTAACTCGGATGTCTGATTGAGTCCTATAATATATCGTGATGCTTGAAATTCAAAATAGAAGCTCTGACCAAATTCAAAACACAATAACATTTTACACGGATGTCCAATTGTGTCTAGTAATATATCGAGACGCTCGAAATTCTGAATAGAAGCTCTGAGCAAAATCAAACGACAATAACTTTTGACACGGATGTCCGAATGAATCCCGAAATATATCGAGACACACGTAATTGATAACAGAAGCTTTGAGGAAATTCTAACGACAATAACTTTTTACTCGGATGTCTAATTGAGTCCCGTAATATATCGAGACGCTCGTAATTGAAAATGGAAGCTCGTTCCAAACTCAAACGACAATAACTTTTAACTCGGATGTCCGATTAAGTCCAGTAATATATCGTGACGCTCGAAATTGAAAATAGAAGCTCTGAGCAAATTCAAACGACAATAACATTTTACACGGATGTCGGATTGTGACTAGTTATATCGAGACGCTCGAAATTCAGAATAGAAGCTCTAAGTAAAATCAAACGACAATAACTTTTGACACGGATGTCCAAATGAATACCATAATATATCGAGATGCTCGTAATTGATAACGGAAGCTCTGAGAAAATTCTAACGACAATAACTTTTTACTCGGATGTCTGATTGAGTCCCGTAATATATCGAGATTCTCGTAATTGAAAATGGAAGCTCGTACCAAATTCAAATGACAATAATTGTTTACTCGGATGTCCAATTGGGTCCTGTAATATATCGTGACGCTCGAAATTGAAAACATAAGCTCTGAGCAAATTCAAACAACAATAACTTTTTACTCGAATGTCCGATTGTGTCCCGTAATATATCGAGACGCTCAAAATTCTGAAGAGAAGCTCTGAGCAAAATGTCCGATTGTGTCCCGTAACATATCGAGATGCTCATAATTGGTAACAAAAGCTCTGAGAAAATTCTGATGACGATATCTTTTTACTCGGATGTCCGATTGTGTCCCATAGTATATCGAGACGCTCGTAATTGAAAACGATTGCTCGTAGCAAATTCAAACGACAATAACTTTTAACTCGGATGTCCGATTTAGTCCCGTAATATATCGAGACGCTAGAAATTGAAAACAAAAGCTCTCAGCAAATTTAAACGACATTAACTTTTTACTCGGATGTCCGATTGTGTCCTGTAATATATCGAGATGCTCGAAATTCAGAATAGAAGCTTTGAGCAAAATCTAATGACAATAACTTTTCACTCGGATGTACAAATGAATCCCGTAATATATCGAGATGCTCATAATTGATAACAGAAGCTTTGAGAAATTTCTAACAACAATAACGTTTTACTCGGATGTCCAATTAAGTCTCGTAGTATATCGAGACGCTCAAACTTGAAAACAAAAGCTCTCAGCAAATTCAAACGACAATAACCTTTTACTCGGATGTCCGATTGTGTCCCATAATATATCGAGATGCTCAAAATTCAGAATAGAAGCTCTGAGCAAAATCAAACGACAATAACGTTTTACTCGGATGTCTGATTGAGTCTCGTAATATATTGAGATGCTCATAATTGATAACAGAAGCTTTGAGAAAATTCTAACGACAATAACTTTTTACGCAGATGTCCAATTGAGCCCCATAGTATATCGAGACGCTCGTAATTGAAAATAGATGCTCGTAGCAAATTCAAACGACAATAACTTTTAACTCGGATGTCCGATGGAGTCCTGCAATATATTGAGACACTCAAAATTGAAAATAGAAGCTCTGAGAAAATTCAAACGACAATAACTTTTTACTCGAATGTCTGATTGTGTCCCGTAGTATATCGAGACGCTTGAAATTCAGATCAGAAGTTCTGAGCAAAATCAAACGACAATAACTTTTAACTCGAATGTCCGATTGAGTCCCGTAATATTTCTAGTCTCACGAAATTGAAAACAGAAGCTCTGAGCATATTCAAATGACAATAACTTTTTAATCGTATGCCGATTGTGTCCCGTAGTATATTGAGACACTTGAAATTCAGAACAGAAGCTCTGAGCAAAATCAAACGACAATAACTTTTTTCTCGGATGTCCGAAGGAATCCTGTCAAGACGCTTGTAATGAATTGTGTTCAGTTTAGGTTCCTTTGAGTTTTGTCTTGTTATTTTTTTTTGTGGCTGAAACCTAAACCATAAAATTCTTACAAAAATATTAAAGTAGAAGAAAACCTAAAAATCTAGAGTGGTCATAGAAGTCATGTCTAGTTATGAAACTTGTCACACAAGATTTCTTATGTTGTGCTGAATTTTATTTTCTTGTTTCTTTGTCTAACTCATTTGTTCATGAGTGTATGGAATTCTTTTAGCCTATTATTTGATTTGAGTCAAATTTTTCATGTTAATTAGTCCTTAACATGTTCATGCAAAATTCTTAGAGAGTCTTTGATTGTGAACCTTTTCTTGAACTTTTAGGTTTGCTTATGATTGTGTCTATTGTGAATTTGAGTTTTGGTGATTGAATTGCTTGCTGAAATGTTGATCCTAAGTGAATATTGAACTCCTAAAACTGTGGTAAACAATCCTAGTGAGTTCAACATACATAGGAAGGTTGAAAGTAAGCCCAAGGCAATCAATATACCATGCTTAAAAAAAATCGCTGGTGCTGGCAGCTTGGACATACAAACTTGTAAAAATTACTGAGAATTGGTTACTTCGAATTTTGAGCTGAAATTTTTACTGCATTTGCCAGACATCTGGAAAAAAGTAATAAAAAAAGAACCAAGTGATTTGGATAAAAGGAAAAAATACTAAAAATCACACAAATTGGCAGAAAAATCAGTATCCAGGAAAAAAAAAGTGAAAGGGAAGTGTGCTTGTTGTTTTGGCTCAAAATTTATTCTATAATTGGTGCCTATGTTATACCAATCTTAGTTCCGAAATTTCAATTGAAAATTACTGTGAAACAAGTGCCAAAGCTAGAGATTTGTTGAGTGTTTTTTTTATAGTTTTTTTACTCTACTCTAGAGCCATTCTAAGTTTCTCTTTGAGTCCTAGCTTGCTTCTATGTCCTTTTCATTGCTTTAATTGTTGAGTAATCCTTGAAAAATTGTCTTGTTAAAACTCCATTGGTTTAGCTTTCATTTCATTTTTTTTGGTCTTTGGTTATTGCTTGTCTCTTTGTTTCCTTGTTTGTGGGTTGCCATATAGGGAATTGGAAGGAGGATTGGTGCCATCCCTTGAAGAATTTGAGTCAAGAAGCAAGGGGCCAACCACCTTAAGACCTATTGGACTAAGAAGCACTCCAAATTGAGTGAATCACCAAAGAGATGACCGTTTTGTAATTTTGTAATTTGCAATTTACTTACCTTTATTGCTTTCAAGTTTTGTAACAAAAAGGCCTTTCATTGGAAGTGTGTTGGGAGCCTCCAATAGGTTACCAAACTTCCATTTGTGTGTAATAATTTTAGGCAATTTTTCCTTAGGATAGTGAGTTTTTTGTTAGGAACCTTGAATGTGGTCACCTAGTTTACATTTCTTGCTTACTTTCATAGCTTATTTCTTTTACCTTCCATTGTCAAACCGCCTAGATAGCTTGCATTTTACCAATTAGTTTTTTTTACCTTATCTTTCGCACCTCTTTTAGTGTTTATTTTGGCTAGTTTCAACCATAGTTTCTTTTACCTTTTGTTTTCAAACCTCCAACAAGAAAGAACCACAACTTAGAAACCAACATGAGTCATCATTCAACTAGTGTTAATGATGAGGGTACTAGTCATAAGGACCCTCTATCTAGAATCTTAGATGAGTTGAGTTCTCTCAAGTTATGGAAAGAAAAATTCGAAAAGAAAAAGGAAAAAAAAAAGAGTGGAAGAAATAAGTCAAGATGAAAGAGAGAAAATAAGAGAGGAAGAAAGAAGAAAAGTAATAAAAGAAATGAAAAGAGAAAAACATGCCTCCTATAGTAGTCATGACTCTTGCAAGAGTTTAAGTGAAGAACTTAGCGACTATTATAGAGGGTGCCATAGTTCACATACTAAACATCACTCCCAAAGAAGGGAAAGGGATAGAAGGCCTCAAGAGGTTAACATTAGTCTTCCATATTTCCATGAAAAAGATAATGTTGAGGCCTACTTAGATTGGGAAATGAAGGTTGAACAACTCTTTGCTTGCCATCATATTAGTGAAGAGAGAAAAGTTCCATTGGCTACCCTTAGCTTTCAAGGGTATGCCCTCTATTGGGTGGACTTCCCTTGTTAGGGAACGAAGGATTCATGGGGATCCTCCAGTAGAGTATTGGAATGATCTTAAGAGTGCCCTTAGGAAGAGGCACATTCCTCCCTACTATGAAAGGGAGCTTATCGACAAGCTCCAAAGGCTTAAACAAGGGAGTATGAGTGTTGAAGAATACAGACAACAAATGGAACTACTCTTTTTAAGAGCTGGACTTAGGGAGGAGGAAAGGACAAGCATAGCGAGGTTCCTTAGTGGGCTTAATATGGAAGTAAGGGACAAGGTTGAACTCCTTCCATATAGGGACCTAGATGAACTAGTCCAACTTTGTATAAGAGTGGAACAACAACTAAAAAGAAAAGCCTTCTTCAAAATCTTATGGCTTTCAGTCTTATCCAAGGAAGGACCAAGCCCAAGGAATTTTGGGGGCTACACCTTCAAAACCCAAGGAAGAAAAGGGTAATACCATAGAGAAATACACCCCTAAGACTAGTTCCCAAGAAAGGACTAGCAACATTAAATGCTTCAAATGTCTTGGGAGAGGTCACATTGCCTCTCAATGCCCCACAAAGAAAACCATGATTATGAGGGGTCAAGACATTTATAGTAGTCAAGAGGAAACTACTTCTTGCCCTTCCTCTAGTGGAAGTGAAGATGAAGTAAGGGGTGAAGAGTCTAGTGAGGAAGTCTACCCCCATGAAGAAGGTGACCTCTGAATGGTTAGAAGGCTCCTTGGAGGTCAATCTTGTGATCTATCTCAATCCCAAAGAGAGAACATATTTCATACAAGATGCAAAATTTTAGATAAAACTTGTTCTCTCATTGTGGATAGTGTATCTTGTTGCAATTGTTGTAGCACAAGATTAGTTTCCAAGTTGAACCTCACTATCATTCCCCACCCAAAACCTTATAAACTTCAATGGCTCAATGAGCAAGGGGAAATGATAGTTAACCAATAAGTGAAGGTACCTTTCTCCATTGGGACATATAGGATGAAGTTAATTGTGATATAGTTCCCATGGAGGAAGGACATATTCTTTTAGGAAGGCCGTGGCAATTTGATAGGAAGATCATTTACAATGGCCTAACTAATGAGATTACCCCCACCCATCTTGGCACTAAATTTGTGTTGCATCCTCAAACACCTTCACAGGTGGCCAGAGATCAACTAACTATGAAAGATAAGAGGGATGAGGAAGAAAAACTAGAAAAACAAAAGAAAAAGAAGGATAGTAAGGCCTTGTCTTCAAAGGCCAAGGGGAAGGAAAAAGAGGAAAAGGATTCCTCCAAGAAGATTGTTAAGAAGGAAAATCATTTTGCAACAAAAGGTGATATTAAAAGAGCACTCCTTCTTAAACAATCTTTCTACCTTCTCCTATCAAGGGAAACATCCCTTAGCACTGCCACAATTCCTACATTTGAGACCTTACCCCCAAAGGTCCAAGAACTCTTAACATGAATTTGGTGATATATTTCCCAAAGAGATACCCCCTGGGCTACCTCCTTTAAGGGGAATAGAACACCAAATAGATTTAGTCCCAGGAGCAAGCCTTCCTAATAGGCCAGCCTACAGGACTAACCCTTAGGAGACTAAGGAGATAGAGTCTCAGGTTAAAGAATTGTTGAAGAAGGGTTGGGTCCATGAGAGCCTAAGCCCATGTGCTGTGCCGGTGTTGTTGGTGCCCAAAAAGGATGGTACGTGGAGAATGTGTACAGATTGCAGGGCCATCAACAACATCACTGTAAAGTATAGGCACCTCATTCCTAGACTTGATGATTTGCTTGATTAGTTGCATGGTGCCAATATCTTTTCAAAAATTGATCTTAAAAGTGGGTATCACCAAATCAGGATGAAAAAGGGTGATGAGTGGAAAACCGCTTTCAAGACCAAGTTTGGTTTGTATGAATGGCTAGTGATGCCTTTTGGGCTCACTAATGCACCAAGACCTTTATGAGGCTTATGCATCATGTCTTAAGGGATTTCATAGGTGGATTTGTAGTTGTTTATTTTGATGATATTTTAGTGTACAGTAGGAGCCTAGATGATCACTTAGGACATCTCAGGCAAGTTCTTTCAGTCCTTAGGAAAAACACCCTCTATGCAAATATAGAGAAGTGTACTTTTTGTGTAGATAATATAGTTTTCTTAGAGTTTGTAGTTGGTAGAAATGGGGTCCAAGTGGACCCTGAGAAAATCAAGTCCATCCAAGAATGGCCCACCCCATAAAGTGTGGGAGATATTAGGAGCTTCCATGGGTTGGCAAGCTTCTATAGAAGGTTCGTTCCTAATTTCTCTACAATTGCATCACCTCTCAATGAGCTAGTGAAGAAGAATGTGGCATTTACCTGGGGTGAAAAACAAGAGCAAGCCTTTGCTTTGCTCAAAGAAAAGCTTACTAAGGCACCTGTTCTAGCTCTTCTTGAATTTTCTAAAACTTTTGAGCTAGAATGTGATGCCTCTGGAGTGGGAGTTGGAGCTGTTTTGTTACAAGGTGGGCACCCTATTGCTTATTTTAGTGAAAAAAATCATGGTGCCACCCTTAACTACCCCACCTATGATAAAGAGCTTTATGCCTTAATAAGAGAACTCCGAACTTGGGAACATTACCTTGTTTCCAAGGAATTTGTCATTCATAGTGATCATCAATCACTTAAGTTCATTAGAGGGCAAAGCAAGTTAAACAAAAGGCATGCAAAATGGGTAGAGTACCTAGAGCAATTTCCATATGTTATCAAATACAAAAAGGGAAAAACAAATGTGGTAGTTGATGCCCTCTCTAGGAGACACACATTGTTTTGCTCCCAAGGAGCTCAAATTTTAGGATTTGATAACATTAGGGACTTGTATGCTTTAGATGAACATTTCTCTCCCATTTACAAGAGTTGTGGGAAAAAGGCCCAAGATGGATACTATTTGGCTGAGGGGTATTTGTTCAAAGAGGGAAAGCTTTGCATACCCTAAGGAACCATTAGGAAATTACTTGTTAAGGAGAGCCATGAGGGTGGGCTCATGGGCCACTTTGGGATAGACAAGACCCTTGTCTTACTCAAAGAAAAGTTATATTGGCCCCATATGAAGAAAGATGTCCACAAGCATTGCACTAGGTGTGTGGCTTGTTTACAAGCCAAGTCTAGGGTGATGCCTCATGGGCTATACACACCCTTACCCATTCCATCTGCACCTTGGGTAGACATTAGTATGGACTTTGTCCTTGGGCTCCCTAGAACCCAAAGAGGTGTAGACTCTATCTTTGTAGTGGTGGATAGGTTTAGCAAGATGGCACACTTTATACCATGCCACAAGGTGGATGATGCTTCCCATATCTCAAAACTCTTTTTTAGGGAAGTTGTGAGACTCCATGGTTTGCCTAGGACCATTGTGTCAGATAGAGATGCTAAGTTCCTTAGCCACTTCTGGAAAACATTATGGGCTAAGCTAGGAACTAAGCTTCTTTTCTCTACCACTTGTCATCCACAAACTGATGGGCAAACAGAGGTAGTGAATAGGTCTTTATCCACTCTTTTAAGGGCTCTTCTAAAAGGCAACCATAAGTCTTGGGATGAGTATCTTCCTCATGTAGAATTTGCCTACAATAGAGGGGTTCATAGAACCACCAAGCAATCCCCTTTTGAGGTTGTCTATGGGTTCAATCCCTTAACACCCTTAGACCTCATTCCCCTCCCACTTGACACTTCTTTTATACATAAAGAAGGGGAATCTAGGTCAGAGTTTGTAAAGAAGTTGCATGAGAGGGTTAAGACCCAAATAGAGAACCAAACAAAGGTGTATTCAATTAAGGGCAATAGAGGAAGAAAGGAGCTAGTTCTTAATGAGGGGGACTGGGTTTGGCTGCATCTTAGGAAGGAAAGATTCCCTACTAAAAGGAAATCCAAGCTTAGCCCTAGAGGGGATGGACCTTTTCAGGTCTTGGAGAGGATCAATAATAATGCCTATAGGTTGGACCTGTCAGCACCACTTTTAATATTTCTGATTTAATTCCTTTTGCAGGTGGAGCTGATATAGAGGAGGAGGAACCAACATATTTGAGGTCAAATCCTCTTCAAGGGGGAGGGGATGATGCAATCCTCCCTAGGAAAGGACCAGTTACCAGAGCCATGAGCATGAGGCTCCAAGAGGATTGGGCTAGAGTTGATAAAGAAGGCCTTAGGGTTCTCATGAACCTTAGGGTAGATTTTTGAGCCCATGGGCCAAGGTTGGGTCCACTCTTCTTTGTAAATAGTAGAATAGGTTGTTTTCTTCTTTTGGGCCTTGTATTTTGGCCATTCTAGTAGTATAGGGTTTTAGCCTTGTATTTTAGGGCATTTTGAGTAGTCTTTGTAGAAGGATTTTTTTTTGTATTTTCATGTTTTTTGTCATGGGGGTGAGCTTAGCTATTATAGGGGTGTGTAGCTAAGCTCTAGCTTCTCTTCTCAAGGAGGTGAGCTTAGTTATTAGAGGGGTGTGTGTAGCTAAGCTCTAGCTTCTCAAGGAAGCTTCTCAAGGACGTGAGCTTAGATTTTAGATGGGTGTGTGTAGCTAAACTCTAGCTTCTCAAGGAAGTTTTCTCAAAGAAGCTTCTTAAGGAAGTTTTCTTAAGAAAGCTTCTCAAGGAAGCTACCTAGTCTATAAATAGAAGCATGTGTAACACTTGTTGTAACTTTGATGAATGAAAGTCTTATAAGATACATTTCAAAGTTCCACTTCTTTCCCTCTTGTATTCCTTCAATTTCGTGCTCCCCCCTTCTCTCTTTCTTTTCCTCCATTAAAGCATCCTCTTCAAGCTTCTTATCCAAGGCAATTCTTGGTGGTGAAGCTCCTTCTTCCTTGGCTTATTCCCTAGTGGATAGTGCCTCCCCTCTCCTCTTCTCCTTTACCTTCCGCTGCATCTCCATGGTGTAAAATCACCATTAAAGAACCTCATTAAAGCTCAAAGATCTAGCTTCCATAGAAGCTCCACAAGCAAGCTTCCATCATGGACCTTGGAGCAAGGTAATATAGCTAGTCCTTTGCCACTCCCTCTAAAGAATGAGGAAAGGCCTTCAGAAATATGTGATCCTCCTGGACATCTGGTGGTTTCATGGTGGAGTAGACAATATGGAATTCTTTCAGGTGTTTGTGTGGGTCTTCACCTGCAAGGCCATGAAACTTTGGAAGCAAATGGATCAGTCCAGTTTTAAGAACATATGGGACATCCTCATCAGGGTATTGGATGCACAAGCTTTCATAGGTGAAATCAGGTGCAACCATTTCCCTTAGAGTACTCTAACGGGGTGGAGGTTGTGCCATGTTCTCATAATGCTCAAAATCAGGATGTTTAAAATCACCAATAACAGAATGCACAAACTCACCAGTAATGGAATGCTCAGGATGATCAAAAGGTACAAAATGATGCCTAAATAATCTATGAAATGTCCTATCTATATCAGGATCAAAGGGTTGTAAGTCAGATGGATTGCCTCGAGTCATACACTACATTCAGCATGCACAACTAGTTGCCTTCTCATGTAAATAAAAGTGTACATTTGAACTACAGCTACCCTCAAATGATATCCAAATGACTTGAAATTTTGTGAGCAACCTTATAAAATGATGACAAGATAGCACATAAAATTTAAAACAAAATTTCAAAGTCTAACTATGGAAGCTAAAAATGGTAGGTTAAGAAAAATAAGAGAATAAAACTTGAAAAATAAAAAACTTTTGACAGAATAACTTTTTTTGGACGATGTAGACCTCAGCCAGCTGGCTCAGCCGGCCCACGGCCAGCTCTCACAGTGTAGGAAATTTTTTCCTACCCCAAATACATATAAAATAATAGCGATTCTGATAACCGGAGCAAAAGTTATGGCCGTTTGAAGTTTTGACAAAAATAAAATTTGCTACTTTTTTGGAACTTTCAAATCTGACCAAACTAAAGGCTCTAGCTATTTTTCCCACAAAATATGGATTAAAAGAAGTAACTACAAAATAATTCAGCCAAAAATAACAATTCTAGCTACCAAAACAAAAAATCCCAATTAATTCAGCAAGGGTGGTCGCTAAAATCCGTCGTTAAGGGATTTCCACTACTACTCTGTTTTGCCGCAAGCAAAAGTGGTCGCTAAATCCATCGCAATACACTATTCACAGCAAAACACCCAAAACTGAAACAGGGGAAGTGCTTAATAGAAAAACTAAAGCAGAACACACACTAAACAAAATAACAAGACACTAAACAACACTAACACAAACACTAACACAACACTAGCTATTATGAACCTTTGGACACTGCTCCCCGGCAATGGTGCCAAATTTGATCGAGGCCGTACCCGAATCAAATAAACATTAAAATGCAGTAACTAGGAAGTGATCCTAGGTCGTTTCTTAACGAGCAATGATAAACCAAATGTTCATAATATACTTGCAGTAACAGTAACGATTGGGGGGGGGGGGTTGTTTGTTTTGTGAAATAAAGAACAAGCGAACTAGATTACGAAATTAATAGTATTAAAAACGGGTTGTTTCCTCTGATTCAGAAGCCACTCTCTTGTCCTAGGTTATGGAGAATTCGTCCCTAACAGTTAACCACTTAATCCAACCCTATTTTAATTTACTAAGCGAAAACCAACTTAGGGTTGTCAATACGTGATTAGGCAACACATACACCAATTAACCCTTCGTCCATAAAGCATGAACGCAAGTTAGGCTTAGAGGCAATTAATCGAACACAAAGCATGCACAGATTAATATTAATGAATGTGGGTTAATTGGTGAAGGGAAAACTGACAGGAAGCTACATTATAAACAGATCCTCAAAGAGAGTTAAGCTTCATTCTCAAAAGGAAACAACACCAGAAAATTAGCCTTCCATAATTTCAACGAAAACAGATAACATAAATGAAACTAGGAGCAGAAACGTAAATAAAGATAAGAGCATAAAACATAAATGAAACTAAGAACAGAAAATGTAAATGAAACTAAGAACAGAAAACGTTAATGAAACTAAAGGCAGAAGAAGAAACAAGAACGAAATTGTAATTAGAAGCAGAAAATGGAAAATTGCATTACGTGAACAGTAGCATTAGAATAGAAAACGTAAAACCCTAAACCATATGCTCTGAATAACAGTCTAACAGAATAGCCTTGCACGAATCCCAAGGCTGCTATTTAAAAGAGTCACTCAAAGTCACTGGGCCCTATCACATTATTCTGGCCCAAAACGAAATAAACACTAAACAACATAAAATAAAATTGCAATCTCCTAATTAGAAATTAACTAAGGTAAGTGCTGCTTTATTTGCCCTCTTCAAGCCCACAACCAAAATCCGGATTAAGCCCAATGTTTCATTAGTTCCTGAAATTAGATTAAAAACATCAAATTAGCTGAATGAGCCCAAATAATAAAACTGCCTAATTAATTTGACATTTAAGACTAATCAGTAATTAAAATGCTGCAAAAAGGGTTTAAGAAATAGAAGAAAATGATGGCACATCAGTGTTCAATTTCGGGATTCTCGATATATTTTGGGACTCAATCGGACATTCGATTTAAAAGTTATGGTAATTTGAATTTGCGAGGAGATTCTTTGTTCAATTTTGAGAGTCTCGATATGTTACGGTCTGCAATTAGACGTCCGAGTCAAGACTAATCGCAATTTGAATTTGCCCAAAGCTTCCATGTCGAATTTCAAGTGTCGCGGTATATGTTGGTTCTCAATCAAACATCCATGTCAAAAGTTATAGCGGTTTGAATATGCTCTAGCTTTCATGTCCAATTTCGAGTGTCTCAATATTCAAGTCAAAAGTTATGGTCGTTTGAATTTTCCTGGAGCTTTCATCTTTCATCTCGAGCGTCTCGATATATTATGGGCCTCAACCGAAAACTCGAGTCAAAAGATATTTAGTTCAAATTTGCCAGTAGACTCCGTGTTCAATTTTGAGTGTCTCGATATATAATGGACCTTAATCAGAAATCAAGTCAGAAGTTATGGGCTTCTGAATTTGCTCGGAGCTTCCATGTTCAATTTCGGTAGTCTCGATATATTATGGGACTCAAACAGACATCCGAGTCAAACGTTGTGCTAGTTTTAATTTTTTAGGAGACTTTATGTTCAATTTCGATATTCTCAATATGTTATGGCCCACAATCAGATATCAAAGTTAGAAGTTATGGCCATTTAAATTTTCCTGGAGCATCCGTGTTCAATTTCATTTGTGTGTAATAATTTTAAGCAATTTTCCCTTAGGATAGTGAAAAGAGAATAAGAGAGAAAGAAATAAGTCAAGATGAAAGAAAGAAAATAAGAGAGGAAGAAAGAAGAAAAATAATGAAAGAAATGAAAAGAGAAAAACATGCCTCCTATAGTAATCATAACTCTTGCAAGAGCCTAAGTGAAGAACTTCGTGACTATTACGAAGAAAGGCATAGGTCACATCTTAGACCTCACTCCCATAGAAGAGAAAAGGAAAGAAAGCCTCAAGAGGCTAACATTAACCTCCCATACTTCCATGGGAAGGACAATGTAGAGGCTAACTTAGATTGGGAAATAAGGGTAAAGCAACAACTTAAAAAGAAGTCTACTTCAAAATCTTATGGCTCTCACTCTTATCCAAAGAAAGACCAAGGTCAAGGCATCTTAGGGGTGACACCTTCTAAGCCCAAAGATGATAAGGGGAAGAAAATAGAAAAGCAAGCCCCTAAGGCTAGTATGCAAGAGAAAACTAGCTCTATAAAGTGCTTTAAATGTCTTGGAAGAGGACACATTACTTCTCAATGCCCCACCACAAAAACCATGAATATGAAGGGCCAAGACATTTATAGTAGCCAAGATGAGGCTACTACTTCACCTTCCTCTAGTGAAAGTGAAGAAGCAAAAGGGGAAAAATCTAGTGAAGAAATCTACCCCAAGAAGAAGGACAACCATTAGTGGTTAAAGAGAAGTGTAAGGAGGTAACTGTCTCCTCCAAGAGTTTAGCTAAGAAGGAAACTCATTTTACAATAAAGACAAACATTAAAGAAACTTTCCCTCTTAGACAACCTCCACATTTTCTCTTTTGTAAAAAGACACTTGCTAGCATTGCCATACCTCTTGGGCTTGAGTTTATTCCTCAAGTAAAGAAGTTATTGGATGAGGGTTTAGTTTGCAAGAGCTTAAATCCTTGTGCTTTGTTGGTGCCCAAAATAGGTATTATTAGGCACCAAGTCCCTAAAATAGGTGGTATGATGAATGTTTAGAATGGTGCAAACCTCTTTTGTAAAATCACTCGTGCACCCAACATCTTCATGGTGTGTGTACATAGGGACCCATTAGGTAGGTTTGTTCTTATTTTTAGTTTTAATACAAACTTAGGTACTCATATGGGACACCTTAGGTTTGTCATACTTTTTGGTAGGAATAATCAATATGAAAACACAGAAAAAGGTATGTTTTATTCCATTACTTTCCTTAACTTTTTAAATAGTGATCAAGGGCTTCCCATGGACCCTAAGAGAGTAAAGGTCATTCCTGAATGGCCTACTCCACCAAGTATAAGGTAAATTTGGGGCTTCAATATCTTAACAAACTTTTACAAAAGGTTTGTCCCATATTTATCTATACTTGTAGCACCACTCATTGAGTTGGTGAGGAACTATATTCTCTTATGGGAAGATGGCCAGGAAAAGGGTTTTCAGTCCTTACCATACTCTAACGTACCCAACATAACTAATATATATGTTTCTATTCTTTTTACAGGTGTTGAGGAAAGAATTAATGAGTTTCAAGAACCTCAGGATTTGAGGTCAAATCCTTTTCAAGGGGGAGGGAATGATGCAATCCTACCCCGCAAGGGTATTGGATAGAAGACTCTAAGTTGATTGGGCCAGAGATGCAAGAAAAGGCCCTAGGGTTCTTATGAGTCTTAGGATAGATTTTGGGCCCATAGGCTAAGTACGAGCCCACTTATCTTTGTAAATATTAGATTAAGGTTTCATTATTTTTGGGCCTTGTATTTAGGGCTCCATAATGTAGGTAGGGTACCTTAGAAATATAGGATTTTTCAGTCCTTGTATTTTAGGGCACCTAGACTAGTTTTTGTATTAGGGGTAGTTTTGTAATTTCACATGCACTCAGTGAATATTTGATGTGTGTGGTTGGAAATAAATTTAATTGAATTGGTAGAAGCCCAATCCAATTAAATTTTAGAGGGGGAGGTGAGAATTTGCTTACTACACCCCATTGCCACATCATATAGTCACACTTTGTGCATGTCCTTCATGCTTTACATGCCTCATGATACCTAAGTGCACTTAGTGGAGAATCTTGGAATTGATCTTGGATTAGTGGGCTGAACCATAACTAAAATTCACTAATCATAATTAGTGAAATTTTGGCTCTAAAGTTTGGCTCCACAAATTCAATTTCAAATTTGTCGCAACCTACCCTTCGGCGGGAAGGCGACGCGTGACTCGCGGGTGCGTGTCCCAAGAAAGGAATACGCGCAGAGTCACCACCAACGTTTATTTGAGGAAAACATCGAAAAAACTGGAAAAGACGTGATCTACGAACTTTAAATGAAAGGTTTGGGAGTTGTATTTACGCACAAGGAAGGTATTAGCACCCCACGCGTCCGTCACAAGAGACGACAACCTTTAATTAAATGTGCAAACATGACTTCAATTTTATGTTCCATTTTACGTCTTTATTTCTATTTTTATATTTTTTATCTTTTTGCGGTCGACGAGGGTGTTTCCCTTGCTCCTACGTATTCCTTAATTGCGATAAGGAAATCAGACCTACGTAGTTCTTTGTGAACAAAGTGTTTGGTTAAGTTGTTTTTATCCTTTTGCAAAATAAGTTTTTATTGAATGAAAGGTCATTTAAGGCGTTGGACCATTAAACAATCTTTCGATTCTTTTGAAAAGAGAGAAGACATTAAGGCATTGGACCATTAATGATCTCTTTATTTTTGAAAGAGGTAATAAAGTTACATGTTGATTTTTGGCCTTTAGAAATCTACACTTAACGAATAAAAGCGGAAAAGATCATTTCAAGGCATTGGACCTTTGAAAATGGCTTTTTAGGGCGATGACAAAAGTTTGGTTTATGAATTGATTTTAGCCTTAGTTTCACTTTGGTTATTAGTCAATTCAATTAAGAAAGAAAAATCCCAAAGAGAAACGTCCGATTGATTTTTTTTTTGTTTTATTTTACTAAAAGATATTTTTGATTATTATATTATTATTTTACCTCTTTTTGGATTCCAATGTGGTTACGGCATGACCGAACGGTCGAATTTCATTTTAACAGAAAATAACGGATATTACAAATCAAATGATCGGTGGAAATTTATTTTATTTTTGATTAGGGGAGAAAATGACTTAAGTAAATGACTAAAGCACGTCAAAAGGGGGTACGGAAAGTAAATGAAACGAGAATAAATGTACGCGAAACAAATGAGGACCATTAAGGGTACATAGAATGAATTGAAAAGTTCGATTTTGGGAACTTACCGGTTGAAGACCGAAGAACGATGAAGAACGAATGAAGAACGGTTGAAAATCTTCGCGAAATCACCCACAGAAACGTTACGGAAACGTTATGGAAGTGCCTCGGCTTGGATTTTCTTCACGGAAACAATTTTTTTCACTAATTTCAAGTGATTCTCAAATTACCAGGAGGGCTGAACATTTTTTCCCTTCACCTCTCCCCCTATTTATAGGAAAATAGGGGAGAAGCTTGCCACCCAGCTCGCCCAGGCGAGCTAGGTTGCTTCCTCCAGAAGCAACCGCCTTCTGGAGGAATTTTCTGGAAGGCCCAAGTGGGCCTGGTTGCTATTTGCACCACCATTTTTACTAAATACACCCCCTTGCTCTATTTTGGTGATTCTTTTTCCGTAACGTTACGAAACTTTACGAATTTTGTAACGATACTTGTTTTCTTTCCGTAATGTTACGAAACCTTACGGATTACGTAATCATCCCCTTTTTTGCCTTCCAGAACTTTACGGATTGCGCACTAACACTTCCTTTTAATTTCTGGCATGTCACGAAACTTCACGGATTGTGCTACAATGCTTTCTTTTGACTTCCGGCATATCACGAAACTTCACGAATTGCCTAACGATGGGTGCCAAGTACCTCGAAGTGGTCAAACGAGGGTTGCATCCTAACAACGGATGGTCCCCGGACGAAATTAGGGTATGACAGTTGCCCCTCTTTACTTGTCTTTTATTGGAGATAAAAGGGAAGTAAAGATAAGACACTAATTTCGTTTGAGCGAAACACCATTCAGCCAGTGAACCTTCCTGCCAGCGGAACCTGCAAAAATTTGAAAATGATCAGTACCGACACATCATCCTGATACTGTCGAATTTGTTCCTCTCGGTTGATACAAGACGCAGAATGACCATAATTTGTCTCTGCGTTTTATTGGAAACGATCCGGCCTGGGCAACGAGATACAAAATGACCATAATTTGTCTCTGCATGCCACCGGACACAATCGCCTCTGGATGGCGAAATGGTGCGCGGAATGACCATAATTTGTCTCCGCCCACCTCTTGACTTACTGTTTTTGAATGACAAAGGGCACAAACTTGTCTCTGCGCGTTTATCACCCAACTTGCGAAATCTGAATGACAAAGGGCGCATAATTTGTCTCTGCGCATTTATCACCCGCCTCGCTGCTCCTGAATGATAAAGGACGCAGAATCTGTCTTTGCGCGTTTACCCATTCAGCTTGTTGTTCCTGAATGATAAAGGGCACAGAATTTGTCTCTGCACGTTTACCCACTCAGTTTGTTGTTCCTGAATGATAAATGGTGCAGAATCTGTCTCTGCGCGTTTACCCACTCAGCTTGTGTGTGCAGATAACCGCATGTCAAGTGACTCTAGTGTCAGTATGACAGAAATTGTCTGGGCGGAAGATGACGTAAATCTCCGCGTGTCAACAGGCTTGTTGGCCGCGATTGACAAAGGGTGCAGAAGATGACGTTAGTCTCTGCGTGCTATCATGCTTTGAGTCTTAGAGATAGCAAAAGAAAGTTTAAACGGATAACCACTCGGGTATCTCTGCATGTCAAGTGACTCCAGTGTCAATATGACAGAAATTGTCTGCGCGGAAGATGACGTAAATCTCCGCGTGTCAACGGGCTTGTTGGCCGCGATTGACAAAGGGTGCAGAAGACGACGTTAGTCTCTGCATGCTATCATGCTTTGAGTCTTAGAGATAGCAAAAGAAAGTTTAAACAGATAACCACCCAGGTATCTCCGCATGTCAAGTGACTCTAGTGTCAGTATGACAGAAATTGTCTGCGCAGAAGATGACGTAAATCTCCGCGTGTCAACGGGCTTGTTGGCCGCGATTGACAAAGGGTGCAGAAGAGGATGTTAGTCTCTGCGTGCTATCATGCTTTGAGTCTTAGAGATAGCAAAAGAAAGTTTAAACGGATAACCACTCGGGTATCTCTGCATGTCAAGTGACTCCAGAGTCAGTATGACAGAAATTGTCTGCGCGAAAGATGACGTAAATCTCCGCGTGTCAACGAGCTTATTGGCCACGATTGACAAAGGGTGCAGAAGATGACATTAGTCTCTGCGTGCTATCATGCTTTGAGTCTTATAGATAGCAAAAGAAATTTTAAACGGATAACCACTCGGGTATCTCCGCATGTCAAGTGACGCCAGTGTCGGTATGACAGAAATTATGGGGGCGGCCGACAAAAGCAAGGCTCTTGCTCCTACGTATCCTTAATGAGGAACTCAGACCTACATAGTTCTCGATAACTTGTGAGACTAAAAATAGTCTCGGTGTTTTCTTCACTAAAAATTCGAACATGCTTTGGTAAAGAGAGAAAACTTCCAACTAATCAGAGCAATATATGCTTCTCGGACGAAAAAAAAAACAATGAGTTTACCGGGGAAGGGGAGTATGCTGATGAAATCTTCTCATAACCACAAATGAGATTTTGGATGTTTGCATTTCATTTCTAAATGACTATTTAGAGGAAACACTGGGTTAAAAAAAAATAGAAGAAAATCACTCAAAGTGTATCAATCTCACAAAGGTAAGTGTTTCATTCTAATTCCGATCCATAGGTATGTCATGACTTGATTTTGCAAATCATTTCCTATCAAATCAAAGATTACATGTGTGATCATGGATCAGTAGGACTTTTTCTTGGGAATGGGATTTTTCTTGGTGGAAAATTTGGCTTTGAGTATTTTTGGCCTTTTTCTTTTCTGTTTTTGTTTAGCGCGAGGCGAACAAGTCACCGACGCACGGGATTTTGGTTGGTAATCAAAGGGAGAGGACCACTTTAGGTCGTGGTTTCCTTTCTTTCCATATTTACTTTGGTGATAACTCTGTATTTGTTAAGATGTCGTCAAGTCCAAAGACCTTTCTGTATATTTCTTCTGTTTTCTTCCGATCTTTGATTGGGAATTTTCTTTCCTTTTTTGCTTTCTTCCGAGTCTTTTGATCGGGAATTTTCTCCTTTTCTCCTTTTCTCTTCTTTTCTTTTTCTCCTCCCTTTTTTGTTTTCTTTTGAGGGCAAGGTTTATGGTGAGTTGGGACTTTGGCTCAAGGCTTGTAGAACGGATGGACATGATATATGTCAGGGTGTTGGTCTTCTTTAGGGATAAAAGGGGATGTCCCACATTATTTCCATGACACAAATGCAACAATGATGATTTGGAAATTTTATGCAAAACTAGTCATGCATGCACCTATGTGGACACTCAAGTGTCAAAATTTTTTTTGGTCATGTGATGCTAGGGCTCATAATTCATTTTCTCTATTTTAGTCAACCCAGTGTTTCCAAAATATGTTCTTTTATCAATTTGTGCATTCATCCAAGTCTATTTTGGGTGTTCGGAAAAACTTTCACAGTATTTACCCTTCAGGTGTGTACACACATTTTTTTCAAAAACTAGCTATGATCAGCGAATTTTTTCCTTCAAATAAAAGTTGGAAATTATCTCTTTTCACGAGCATGTTTTTTAGCTAGACAACTTTTTATTTTTATTTTCTTTTTCTTTTTCCTTCCTTCTTTTTCTTTTCTTATTTGCTCTCTTTTCCTTTTCCTCTTCCTCTTTTTAAGTTATTTATCATTTGTTCATTTCCTCTCTCTTCTTTCTCTTTTTTTTCTTATCTTTTTCTCTCTGAAAAGGTCGTGCGAACGAGGGCGCACACTACCTACTTACGTCTAACCACAAGGTGAACGAAAAACGCACAAAAAATGGTAAGTCGCAAAAATGGTGACGAAATAACTGAGAGCCATAATGCCAAAAATTTCTAACAGAGACGAACAATAATGATAGTAACGTTAGTAACCATATGAACAAAACAGAAAATAGTAATGTCAACAGCAATATGGGCAATAACAGAAAACGTTAATAGCAAACTAAACAAAACAAAAACAGATATGTCAAAAAAATGCGATGACCTCGATCACGTGGCTCCGCCTCCTCTCAAGAAATCGAGCAAATCTGTCATCTCCTCATCCATGCGGGCCTCCTCTCCATCACCAGGAGCCTCTGCGGGCGCCTCCCTTGCCTGGGCCTCAGGCCAATCTCCGGGCCATGCGACCTCTGCCCTGAACTGATCTGGAGTAGGGCACGCAAAAGGAGCGAAACCCTGGCTCTGCAGACTGAGGCTGAGCTGGTAGAGACACTCATGGGTCTGTACCTGCCCCCTGTGGTTGGCCGCCTGCTGGCAAACCAAATGCTCTAAATACCGCTCCGTGTCAAATGACCCAGCTGGATCAGCCTGATGAGGTGGCGGCGATGCGTTTGGGGCCTGCGGTGCGCCGCCCTGTGCCTGTCTAGGCGTGCAATACTTCTCTATGAAGGCCTGGGTGATCGACGGTCGAATCACCTTACTAGGTGTGACGGGAACCCCGAACGACTGGCAGAGTCCTATGATCAGTGCGGGAAATCCCAGGGCCCTGTTAGACTTATCTGGGTCCAAAGGGTGCCTGGTCGGCGCCATACCTGCAAATAGATAAATGGCATCAGTGATCAACTGAGCCACGTGAATACTCATCCGTGTCAGGATGGCGTACACCAGCTAACACTTCGGCAAAGGGAGGTCGGAATTATGATCGTTGTGCAGGATGTTGCTGAGCAGCAACGTCATCCATATCTGGGTCAGGGTGGTCATGTTGGTGCACATAATTCGCACTCGCCTCCCTGCAGCAGTCCGGGCAAAATCCTGCCCCGGTATACACAGCAACTGGGCGATGGCCTCCTCATCAAAACCATCGGACCGGTTCCTCCTCTGGCCATACTCGCACTCCTGGCCCTCTTCCAGCACTAAAGGATATCCTAGGAACTGGCTGATAGCATCCGCATCGAACGAGATCCACTGACCCCTCACCCAGGATCTCATATCTCGCACGCCCTCCTCCGTAGGCCAAGCATTGGCATAAAATTCGAGGACTATGTCTGGGTCGAACTTGGCCCTGGGGGTAACCAGTGATGCCCACCGCCGGCGAACTATCTCCTCCTGGAGATCGGTATACTCATCGTCCCTGAGCTGGACGCGTCGCTCCCGGAGAAATGACCAACCCCTGATGGCCTCGAAGCGCTGCTGGTGTTCAGCACTCCTAAAGCGGTGGCTGTCATACTCGGGAGCGAAACTGGTCCCTTCGGCCGCTTTATCCTTCCTGGACCTCTTTGAGGCAAGCTTCCTGGACCTCTTTGAATCACCAAGAAATGCTACTCTTAAAACGAAAATGGCATACAACCTCCTCCAATAAACACAAACATCAATGTAAATTTAGAGCAAACTCATGCACATACTTCCTTACGAACATTCACTCGCACAAGATATTCTTCTAACTAAGAAAAATGCACCCACGCACAATCAAGGCACCTTCGTTACCTAGATCACTTATATGTACTTCCAAGGTGTATTTGCTACCTACATCACATGCATTTCTTTTGCTAAATTTACATACATGCATACTCAAAGCACTTTGGCTACCAAAAATTGCATACGTGCACATTCTGGTATTTCTAATACCTATACATACACAAACTTCGTGATGAATCTTGGCTACATACACAATAAGGTGCTACATTTCATGCTTTATTCAAGTGTTTTTGCTACCTAAAGCCGCATGCAAATTCAAGCATAATTTCTTTTGCTGACTAAAATTGCATTCAAATTAAAAGGTATCTTTGTAAGGTATTTTCTTTACATAACATGCAACATATACATATTTTTTTGTGAGACATTTTGACTACCAAAAATTACATGTACATACATCCAAGTATTTTGCTACCATACCCAAAGTGTAAATTGCCAAAGGTATTTTGCTACTTATTCTACACCAACACGTTTATGATGAACAAAATTCCTAAACATCTAGGCGTAGGGAAACTATTGTAGCGTGGCTCATAGCTGATTGCTGGCCAAAAAGGGTAGCTTTACCCAATATGCATCCACTCTTATGTTCTCTTGCATAAAAACTTTGGTTCCTAGGCCTAGGATATATGTGGGGCAATTACTCTAGCCCTTACGAAACTGAATACATGTCCCAAAAAATAGAAAACATGTGCAAACCAAATTGTCCCATAGGTTGTTTCCTTACGAAAATCACGCGCTAATGCCATTGAGGCATTTCACCGAACACTTGGTGGGCGCGCGTTTAAGCATCAATAGCAAGAGAACGGGGACAATGTGGCATGCCCCATTACTTCAAAATACATTATAGGCCTAGGGCCATCTCATACAAACCCCTAATTCAACCTAACCAAGCAAGAAAACAAACCAAAATTGCCCCACATATTTGAGCACATCCCCACAATTTAGAGCACCAAAAGGAGATCAAAATACACCAATGAAAAGCTAGAAAGCTTAAGGATGGAACACTTACTTGTCGGTGATGAATAAAAGCGCAAAACGGAATCAAAAAATGCGAAAAGTAGTGATCCTAGGGCTGCAAACTCGTAAATTCCGTGGCTATGGCTTTTGAATGGGGGGGAAAGAAGTTTTTGAATGCAAAAACGTCCCCCTGTCTTCATTTTTTATATTTTGGTGCAGGGGTTGCTCGCCCAGGCGAGCTAACCTGCACTTTTTTTTTAGGGGAAACATAACCATGGCCCCCCTCTCTTTACAGGTTAACGTTCGCCTACTCGAACTTACTTAAGTTAGAATTAGGCATCGGTTTACTTATTTAAAACAAAAAATAGTAATAATCATTGTGAATTCAAAGGATACTAGGCTGCCTTGCAGCGACGTTCTCTGCTTGTCCAGCACCGGGAAGAGACGACGATCGGTCAGTCATGACCCTATCCTCCATTTGCGTCCGTTCCTAAGTACCCGTAAGTAGGAAACAAACAATGTGTGGCCAATCTTGACCGGGTTATTGTCTTACCTTGATTGGTTTTCTGCTGCTTTAACTTTGTCTCTACCCCAGAAGATAGCTCGAGATGATCCTGCCCCTGTTTTACCACAACAATATGCATGCGTATGCGTATGCATGAATGTTTTCAAACGCAGCAAATTTTAGTGAAAGTTGGTTTAGGTTCAATTTTAATTAAGGGCTTGGGGCATCCCATGAATTGAGCGGAAGGGCTCAGGTGATCACAAATTAACGCAAAGTTTAAAACCAACGTGAGGACTAAAGCCTCGAACCCACGTTTACTTCTTTGAAAGATTGTAACGAGAGATACAGTAGACGGGGAATCCCTGGGGGAAACCCAGAAAACACATAAAGATAAAGAACATGCAGCGACATCTTTAATTGACCCAGATTCTAAGCATAATATCGCTTGACGACATCAGAGTTCACGGGTGAAGGTAGCTCTTCGCCATCCATGTTGGTAAGCACCAGGGCTCCTCCGGAAAAAGCCCTCTTCACAACAAAAGGCCCTTCGTAGTTTGGGGCCCATTTTCCTCGATTGTCCTTGACAGTATGGGACATTTTCTTTAACACAAGGTCTCCCTCATGGAACTTGCGCAAGCGTACCTTCTTGTCGAATGCATTCTTCATTCTTTGCTGGTACAAGCGCCCATGACTCATGGTCGTTAAGCGCTTTCCTTCAATGAGGTTGAGCTGGTCATAGCGCGTTTGAGCCCACTCTGATTCCTTTAATCCGGATTCCGCCAAGATCCTTAATGACGGGACTTCTACCTCAAACGGTAGCACAGCCTCCATTCCATATACCAATGAGAACGGCGTTGCCCCAGTTGACGTTCGTACTGAAGTTCGGTAACCGTGCAACGCGAATGGGAGCATCTTGTGCCAATCTTTGTACGACACGGTCATCTTTTGGATAATCTTTTTGATATTTTTATTGGCCGCTTCCACGGCTCCATTCATCTTTGGTCAGTAGGGCGTGGAATTGTGATGCTGGATTTTAAACTCCTCGCACATTTCCCCCATCATCTTGTTATTCAGGTTGGTGCCATTGTCCGTGATAATCTTCCTTGGCAAACCATACCGGCAGATGATCTCCCTCTTAATGAACCTGACCACTACACCCCTCGTGACATTTGTGTAGGAAGCCGCCTCGACCCACTTGGTGAAATAATCTATCGCTACGAGAATGAAGCGATGACCATTCGAGGCCTTGGGCTCAATGGCCCCGATGACATCTATTCCCCACATGGAGAAAGGCCAAGGGGCGGACATGACATTCAGAGGATGCGGTGGGGCATTGACATTGTCTGCGAATGCTTGACATTTGTGGCATTTCCTTACGTGGACACAACAATCACTTTCCATGGTAAGCCAGTAATAACCTGCCCTTAGGATCTTTCTGGCCATAGCATGCCCGTTGGCCTGCGTTCCAAACGAGCCCTCATGGATTTCCTCGATCATGTGGTTCACCTCTTTGGCATCCACACACCGCAGGAGTGTCATGTCATGGTTTCTCTTATATAGTATGCTTCCGCTCATGAAGAAACCGGCCGCCAATCTTCTCAAGGTCCTTTTATCATTGTCGGCAATCTCTGGCGGGTATTCTTTGCTTACGACATATTGCTTGATGTCGAAATACAAGGCTTACCGTCCCGTTCCTCTTCTACTTGGCAACAATGCGCGGGTTTGCCAAGACACCAAAATTCAATGTATGGTAGGTCCTCGTGCGGCGTTAGCTGGAACATAGACGCCAAAGTAGCAAGCGCATCCGCCATTTGATTTTCCTCGCGGGGAACATGATGGAAGGAGATCTCATCAAAGGTCTTAGCCAATTCCTTGATATAGGCTTTGTAGGGTATCAGCTTGGGATCTCTAGTTTCCCATTCCCCTCTCAGCTGATGGATTACCAATGCTAAGTCGCCGTACACCTTAAGTAGTTTGACATTGGAGTCAATCGCTGCCTGGACGGCCAGTGCACATGCTTCATATTCGGCCATGTTGTTGGTGCAGTCGAATCCTAACCTGGCTGTGAAAGGCACGCATTGATTGTCCGGAGAGACCAATACTGCTCCAACGCCATGGCCTAGAACATTCGACGCCCCGTCAAACCATACGGTCCATTTGTCCCGATCTTCGTCCAATTTTTCCTCAAACAAGGCCATGATGTCCTCATCCGGGAATTCGGGATGCATGGGCTGATAGTCGTTAAGAGGCTGCTGAGCCAAATAATCTGCCAAGGTGCTTCCTTTTATCGCCTTTTGGGTGACGTAAACTATATCAAACTCAGATAGCAAGACTTGCCACCGGGCGATTCGTCCTGTGAGACCTGGCTTCTCAAAGATGTACTTGACCGGGTCCATCTTGGATATCAACCTGGTGGTATGGCTCAGCATGTACTGCCTTAGGCGATGGGATGCCCATACTAAAGCACAACACATTCTTTCGAGCAAAGAGTAATTCATTTCACAGGCCGTGAACTTCTTACTCAGGTAATAGACAACGCGTTCTTTCTTTCCGGATTCGTCATGTTGCCCCAGTATACACCCCATGGACTCGTCCAAGATTGTCATGTACAAGATGAGAGGCCTTCCAGGTACTGGTGGCATAAGCACAGGGGGATTCATGAGGCACTTCTTGATCCTTTCGAAAGCCTCTTGGCAACCCTCATTCCAGCGGTCAGTTTGGTTTTTGCGTAAGAGTTTGAACAATGGCTCACAAATGGCGGTGAGCTGCGATATGAATCTGGCAATATAATTCAAGCGTCCCAGGAAACCTCAGACTTGCCTCTCTGTACGGGGTTCTGGCATCTCAAGGATAGTCTTCACCTTTTTGGGGTCTACCTCTATCCCTTTCTGGCTTACAATGAAACCAAGCAATTTCCCTGATTTGACCCCAAAGGTACACTTGGCGGGGTTCAACCTTAATTGATATTTCTTAAGCATTTCAAACAAGCTCCGCAGGTTGACCAGGTGTTCTTCCTCGGATTTAGATTTGGCAATTATGTCGTCCACGTAGACCTCGATCTCTTGGTGCATCATATCATGGAACAAAGCCACCATGGCCCGTTGATAAGTTGCCCCGGCATTCTTGAGTCCAAAGGACATCACCTTGTAACAGAATGTCCCCCACAGGGTGACGAAGGTAGTCTTTTCCATATCCTCTGGCGCCATCTTTATCTGATTGTAACCGGAGAAACCATCCATGAAGGAAAATAAAGCGAAATTGGCCGTATTATCTACGAGGATGTCAATGTGTGGTAAAGGAAAATTGTCCTTGGGACTGGCCCGATTCAGGTCCCGATAATCCACACACATTCGTACTTTCCCATCCTTCTTAGGGACCGGTACAATGTTGGCGACCCATTCTGGGTACCGAGCGACGGCCAGAAAACCAGCGTCAAATTGCTTCTTCACTTCTTCTTTTATCTTCAAAGATGTTTCGGGCTTCATCCTTCTCAGTTTCTGCTTTACCGGGGAACACTCGGGATTTAGAGGTAATCGGTGTTGTACAATGTCAGAACTCAAACCAGGCATATCTTGGTACGACCAAGCAAAGATGTCTTAGTAGTCTCTCAGCAGGGTTATTAATTCTTCACGGATAGGTGCGGCAATACCTGTGCCTATCTTTACTTCCCTTTTTCCACAGCCAATTCCCAAGTCTACTAGTTCTGTTTCTTCTTGATGAGGCCCCATTTCTTGGTCCTCATGGGCGACTATCCTTTCTAATTCTGGGGGAAGTCTCACATCCTCGTTCCCTTCATCTTCCGTTTGATTCGTTTCTTGCTCGAAGTTGATAGGCGGGTCCCAGGTATTAGTACCTTCGAGGGACTCGTCATCGGATCTGCCATTTCAAAAATAAAGAAGTAAACATGCAAATGGATGAGAATGGGTAGAGACGTAGGAACAGATGAAGAAAGATCCTTGTATTATAAATTCAAAAACAAAAGACACCAAGCCTTAACAAAAGAAAAACTCTAAAGCCTAGGCCCAACTATAGAGCTTTTAAAATCGTAGAGGTTTACATTATGCTCGTCGCGTAAATGCCGGGGCGTTCTTCCACTCGCCAATTTCCCAGCTGGAAATCAGGAGGGCATGGTCGTACCAAATCCAATGTACTCGGAATATTATCTTCGTATATCGCGACCACTTGACCTTCGTCCCCCAGACCCGCGCTTATAAAGCTCCTACTTATGTGGCAGGGTGGGCTTCCTTCACCTTCTTGTCTCAACCGCAAGCTTTGACTACCGCTCTTCCTTCCCGCAATGCTTCTCTTTATATCTGCCTGAGTGGGCTTATAGCCTAACCCATACTTCCCACGATTTCCTTTGGCATTTATCAGGCTAGTTATGCCGCCGTTGTCTTTGCCTAAACCCATTCCGGGTTCGTAACCGTTCCCCAACATAACTCGGACCATCATTATTGTTGCATCGGACAGGCAAGCTTGCCCAGAGAAGGAATCCACGGAGGAAATGCTTACCACCTCGAAAGACTGGAAAGCGGTTTCTAATGACTCCTCTGTGGCCTCCACATAAGGCATAGAGGATGGGCAGCTCACCAAGATGTCTTCCTCGCCTGATACGATGACCAGATGCCCTTCCACTACGAATTTCAACTTTTGGTGGAGTGTAGAGGGAACAACTCCCACTGAGTGGATCCACGGACGTCCCAACAGACAGCTGTAGAGGGGGTTAATATCCATTATTTGGAAGGTAACTTGGCATGTGTGAGGGCCTATCTGTACTAGGAGGTCGATCTCTCCCCTAACGTCTCGGCGGGTGCCGTCGAAGGCACGAACCACCATTGAACTCGGCTTTAGGTGGGAGGCATTGAATGGTAATTTCTCCAAAGTGCTCTTAGGCATCACGTTTAAACTGGAACCATTATTGATGAGCACCTTGGCTACGATATGGTCCATACACTTGACTGATACATGCAAAGCTTTGTTATGCCCTCTTCCCTCGGCAGGGATTTCTTCTTCGGCAAAGGCGAGATAGTTGTTGGCAGTGATATTATTGACCAGCCCCCCGAAACCTTCTACCGAGATATCTTGGGCCACGTGGGCCTCGTTCAAAACCTTCACTAGCAAAGCCCGATGAGGCTCGGAGCTCATGAGTAACTACAATAGCGAGACCCTGGCCGGGGTTTTGTTGAGCTGTTTGATAACCTTGAATTCGCTCTGCTGAATTATACGGAGGAACTCGCTGGCTTCCTCTAGTGACACCTCCTTTTTACCATCCTTTTTCTCCGGAAGACCTTTCGCCGGAATATCTTTATTCGAAGTGAGGGGTGCTTCGTCATCTTGTTCCTCCACCACTTTTGCTTTCCCCTTGACGTTCGCGGGTTGGACTGGTAGGTCCGGGGGTGCAAACACACGACCGCTACGGGTCACACCACTCAGTCCCATGATATTTGTTACCTTAGCCGACAACGAGCTGACGTCGGTGGCTTCTTCTTCCTTCCCCCTCGGAGGTGTATATCTCCATAGGACTGCGTGGCTATTTTGGTACGAGAAAGGGACAGGTTTAGCTGCCAAGGGGTGTCTGGGCTTTTGCGAAGCTGTGCCCTTGGTGAAGTATATCACCAAGGGTTTGGGCTTTACAACAGTGCTCCCATCCGTGGACTGCATGCATATGTGCTGCTCCTCTCTTCCTTCACTGCCAACTTCCAGTCGACCTTGATCTATCATCCGCTGTAACAATTCCTCTACTCCCAAACACGTTTCCATGTCATGCAGCTCGCCGGAATGCAGCAAACAGGAATCCTCCTAACGCCCATTATGGGGAATCACACCTCCCTTTTGTAGGGCCTCAAAGATAAACCTCCTAGGGGTTGCCACATCCCTTAAAGGTTTAGACCTGCGTGGCCTATCGGACTCAACGACATTAACCGCTCCCCTTCCATGATTGGCGAGTGGGTTGGTTTTCACATTGGGCCGATCCTCTTGGAAAGTCAGCCATCCAGCATCTATCAAATGTTGGACCTTGTGTTTAAAGGCCAAGCATTTTTCAATGGAATGCCCCGGGGCACCCCCATGGTACTTGCAAGTCGCGTTAGGGTCATACCACATTGGGAAAGGGGGTTGGAAGACCTTTCCGGGAGTTACCACGACCAATTGGTTGGCGATGAGGGACGGCAAGAGGTCTTCATACGTCATTGGGAGTGGGGTGAATTCTTGAAATGGCCTCGGAGGGAAGTTCCTCATTGCGTTGGAATTGCCGGCCGGGCGAGTCGTGTTCGGAGTTGGAACTTGGGGAGCTTCCCTCTGGGTGGGTGCCTTAGGCTGCACAGGTGCTGAACTAGAGGCGTTCCCGGTGTGAGCCGAGAAGCTCGGGTGATGTTGCGCGTACTGATGGGTACCATGAGGTGGCTGCGGGGGTTTGACCCACGCGGGCGTTGAAGAGACAGCATGGGCATCTCCTTATTTCCTTTTTGCCCCCGTTGTCCCGATTCTTTTGGCATTCGCACTCGTGGAGGAAACGTAATCGAACTTTCCTCTTTTCAATCCTACCTCGATTCTTTCCCCAGCGAACACTAGGTCCGCGAAGCTGGACGACATGTAACCTACTAGCTTCTCATAGTAGAACACCGGCAAAGTGTCTACCATCATAGTGATCATCTCTCTCTCGACCATGGGAGGAGCCACTTGTGCTGCCAGGTCTCTCCACCGCTGTGCGTATTCTTTAAAGGTTTCGCCCTCTTTCTTGAACATATTCTGCAGCTGGGTGCGATCGGGAGCCATATCAGAATTATACTGATATTGCCTTAGGAAGGCAGTAATCAGATCCTTCCAAGTACGGATACGGGAAGCTTCCAAATTAGTGTACCAAACTACTGTGGCTCCGGCCAAGCTATCTTGGAAAAAGTGTATTAATAGCTTCTCATCCTTAGAGTGTGCGCCCATCTTGCGACAGTACATCTTGAGATGGTTCTTAGGACAAGTTGTCCCTTTATACTTGTCGAAGTCCGGTAGTTTGAACTTCGGGGGGATAACAACATCGGGTACTAAACAGAGATCCATCATGTCTGCGAACGGATAGTCACAAAATCCTTCTACGGCCCTCAATCTCTCCTCGAGGAGATCGAGCTTCCTCCTTTCCTCAGTTGCCGGGGGCGGTCCTTCCATGGACAAAACTATTGGTTGTGCTGTGAGGTTGGGTTGAGGCAACGCGTTGGGTGCCGGCCCTTCGGGGATCGGGGGATAGAACTCGACATCCCTCTGGGCATAGTCTTGAGGGTTTTCATGGACCTCATCGGGTTATTGAGGAGGCTCCCCTTCAAGGACGGGGGAAGCAAAATGGCCCACATCGTCTTGCAGGATGGGTGGTGAGTAGTTGGGCGGCAATCCATAAGGGTAAGCCGCTCGGTTGTGTCCCAGATGAGGGTTGCCGTCATGCCCCAGCGTGTTCCTTCCCCGTCCTACTGTGTTTGAGGGAGGATGGCGCGCGGTAGCCAAGTGAGTTGGGTCTGCTTCGGCAGCCGAACTGACAGCGGCAGCGGTGGCCACGTTTTTCTCCATGAGCTGCCTCATTCCTAAAATGGCCTCCATCATGGAAGCCATCTGTTCTTTCAGAGCCGACATGTCGGCTTTCATCTGTTCCTGTGTCTCCTCTTGATCACCCATCGTTCTAGATTTGGATCTGGTGCGATAGGGATGCCTTGTGGCGCGTTTAGTTATGGTGTTTTTCCCTAAAAAAACCAAACGTGAGGAGTGGGTAAAGGAAGAAAAAATGCATGCTAGAGATAAAATGCAGGAGTGATTTGATTCGCACAAGCTTTTTTGGAATAGAAACATGGGACCAACTCATTTTATTTCAGAAAGTCATATCTAGTCAAGATCTGAGAGACCATACAAGTTTCCTAGCGGTTTCTAATTACATGGGCCATTAAGTCTATCATATGCTGACAATAGCCGAGAAGCCCATGAATTTCTTCGGGGGCGGAGTAGGTGTCCGCCATTGCCTTGGCCTTGGCTAACAATCGGGGAAGTTCTTGACTCCCGTTCAAGGTAAGAGCAAACCGATCCATCCACATGGTTGCCTCTTGGTGTAAAGAGTCGATCACCCTTCCTCTAGCCTCTTTTTCGGCGTATACTTGGGCATACTCGTCCGCGACCCTATGCTCGTGGGCCATGGCTAGACTTAACTCTTCTTGGTACTTGGCGATGATAGCTAGCATGTTGGTCTCTGTCTCGCATACACGCCAAGACAAACTCCTTTTGGACCTTGAACAGGCAACTAACTCCTCTTTCAAGACCATGCTATGTGCTCGCGACTGGTCCCTCTCTTCCCTTCGCAGCTTGAGTTCACTGTTGCTACCCCACAGAGCTCCGCAAAATTTGTTACGGCCATACTCTTCCTTGCGAGCCCTCTTGGTCTCTTGTTCAAGGGCTCTTGCGGTAGTTGCATTCTCTTCCCGTAATTCGGCACACTCCTTCCGGATGTGTGTAGCGGCTAACTTGAACTTCTCCTTGGCAAGTTTCGCCTTTCCTAACTCGTTTTTGAGAGCTTGGACTTCTTCGTCTTCTTCCGGTGCTTCGAAAATGTCTTTGCTGACGACTTTTAACTTGGCGAGCCAATCTAAACCTCGTATATGAACTTTCAGTCATTCATGATAACCACCAATGATGCCATTACGAATGCCCTTAAGTTCTTGATCTTTCCTTAACGGGGTTTCCCATGCCTTATGGATTCTTTGTATAGCCTTGAAATTTTGCATGCCGAAATCTCTCACAAGGAAAGGAGACATGCTTTCTTCCATCGGTGCACCCCTCATGGGGTACCCTAGTTGTCTTATAGCGAGCGCGGGATTGTAGTTGATACAACCCCTCGTTCCTATCAGCGGAATGTTTGGGTACCCTCCACATGAGAAAAGGACTCCCTCTTTTCCTTCCTTCCATCGGGGGAACCAACTAATTTTTCTACCTCCTATCCCGGCCAAGAGTTGGTCCCAATCTATTCCTCTCTTTTCAGCACACGAGCGATGGCTTTGGAGTGGAGATGGATGCCTCGTATTTTGCTGGAACAGGTGTGAAACCAACCAAACACAGAGAGTGGGCAAGCAACAGATGATCCGTGCGCTACTCTTCTCGCACCTTCGGTCAAATGTGTCAAATAAATCTGCCAAGACAACTACCACCGGGCTTTCCTTGCTATGGTGGTATGCAAGGAAAGCGTCGATGGCGGCTAGGTCCACCAAACCATCCACGTTTGGAAAGAGGACGACCCCAAAGATTAGCAATGCTAACACATCCATAAACGGGACCCAATCTTCTTGATTTGCCATATCCCTCGCCTTGTCTTCTAGGTACTTCTGTGGTAGGCCCGCTATGCCGTTTCAAGTTTGTTTTACACGGTCCAAACCTCTTGCTGAATCTTTGACCACGGTCGCAATTCTGCTCAAAGAGGGGAGACACCCGGAGAAAAGATATGGTTTTCTTCCCCCCGAGAGGACATCCTAGAATCTCCTCAAATTCTTCAATGGTTGGTACCAATTGGAAGTCTCCGAACGTGAAGCATCTCAAAGGCTGGTCGTAGTATTGGGGAGTGACGCAATGGCCTCTATGGACACTTCTGCTATGGTCAAATCTAAGATCTTTCCGTAAGTCTTGCGGAAAGCTTGCATTTGGAGAGGTTCCATCAACCGCCCTAATTCCTTGATGCTGGTGGTATCTAGGCCTTTAACCTTGACTTGGTAAAACCTCTTGCTGGTTTGATTTGTCCCCATGCTTACTAAAGTGAGACAAAAAGCTGGTGCAAATCAAAACTCCGACATCTCATGGGTGGAATGGATGAATGCATGAAGGAATGCATATGACACAGATGTATTTTGGGAATGCGGGAGCCCGGGGAACTGTCTCCTTCTTAGACACAACGTCTAGGGGTACAACCGATCGGTCGGAATTCATTTCAACCAAAATTAACGGATGATACAATTTGAACGATCGGTGGAAATTTATTTTATTTTTAGATTAAGCGAGAAATGACTTAAATAAATGGTTTAAGCACGTCAAAAGGGGGTATAAAAAGTAAATGAAAACGAGAATAAAAATACATGAAACCAAATGTGGACCACCACGGGTACATAGAATGAATAAAAAAGCTTGGTTTGAGGTACTTACCCGTTGAAGACTGAAGAACGATGAAGAACGAATGAAGAACGTCGAAGAACGGTCGAAAACCTTCGCGAAATCACTCACGGAAACGTTACGGAAGCACTTCAGCTTGGATTTTCTTCACGGAACTAATTTTCCTCAGTTATTTCGAGAAAGAGAGTAGTGCCTAAGGGGCTGAACCCTTTTCTACTTCACTTCTCCCCCTATTTATAGGAAATTGGGGGAGAAGCTTGCCACCCAGCTCGCCAAGGCGAGCAAGGTTGCTTCCTCCAGAAGCAACAGCCTTCTGGAGGAATCTTCTGGAGGGCCCAAGTGGGCCTGGTTGCTATTTGCACCCCCATTTTTACTAAATACACCCCCTACCCCCTTTTTTTGGTGATTCTTTTTTCGTAAAGTTACGGAAACTTACGAATTTCGTAACGATGCTTGTTTTCTTTCCGTAATGTTACGGAACCTTGTGGATTACATAATCATCCCCTTTTTGACTTACGGAATGTTATGGAACCTCACTATTTGTGCAACGATGCTTCCTTTTGATTTCCGATGTGTCACGGAACCTTACGGATTGTGCATCAATATTTTCTTTTGATTTCCAGCACGTCACGGAATTTCACAAATTGCCTAATGATGGGTGCCAAGCACCTCAAAATGACCAAACACAAGTTGCATGCCACCAAGCAAAGGTCCCCGGACGAAATTAGGGTATGACAGGACTCAAACAGACGTCCGAGTCAAGACTTATCGCAATTTGAATTTGGCTAAAGCTTTCGAGTCGCATTTCATGCGTCGCGGTATATGTTGGCTATCAATCAAACATCCATGTCAAAAGTTATAGCGGTTTGAATATGCTCCAGCTTTCGTGTCCAACTTCGACTTTCTCGATATTCGAGTCAAAAGTTATGGTCGTTTGAATTTGCTTGGAGCTTTCGTCTTTCACCTCGATCGTCTCGATATATTATGGGCCTCAATCGAAAACTCAAGTCAAAAGTTATTGTAGTTTGGATTTGCAGCAGTCTCCGTGTTCAATTTTGAGCGTCTCAATATATTATGCACCGCAATCAGAAATCAAGTCAGAAGTTATGGGAATCTAATTTTGCTCAGAGCTTCCATGTTACATTTCGGGAGTCTCGATATATTATGGGACTCAAACAGACATCCGAGTCAAACGTTGTGCTAGCTTGAATTTTTTTAGGAGATTCTATGTTCAATTTTGAGAGTCTCAATATGTTATGGCCCGCAATCGGATATCAAAGTCGGAAGTTATGGCCATTTAAATTTGCCTGGAGCATCCGCGTTCAATTTCAGGATTCTCTATATATTTTGGGACTCAATCGGACATTCGATTAAAAATTTATGGTAGTTTGAATTTGCGAGGGGATTCTTTGTTCAATTTTTAGAGTCTCGATATGTTACGGTTCGCAATCGGACATCCGAGTCAAGACTTATCGCAATTTGAATTTGCCCCATGCTTCTGTGTCGAATATCAAGCGTCGTGGTATATGCTGGTTCTCAATCAAACATCCATGTCGAAAGTTATAGCGGTTTGAATATTCTCCAGCTTCTGTGTCTAATATCGAGTGTCTCGATATTCGAGTTAAAAGTTATGGCCGTTTGAATTTTCCTGGAGCATTCGTCTTTCATCTCGAGCGTCTCAATATGTTATGGCCCGCAATCGGATATCAAAGTCAGAACTTATGGCCATTTAAATTTTCCTGGAGCATCCGTGTTCAATTTCGGGATTCTCGATATGTTACAGGCCGCAATTGGACGTTCGATTCAAGACTTATCATAATTTGAATTTTCCCAAAGCTTCCGTGTCGAATTTCAAGCGTCGCGGTATATGTTGGGTCTCAATGAAACATCCATGTCAAATGTTATAGCGGTTTGAATATGCTCCAACTTTCGTGTCCAATTTCGAGTATCTCGATATTCAAGTCAAAAGTTATGGCCGTTTGAACTTCCCTGGAGCTTTCGTCTTTCATCTCGAGCGTCTTGATATATTATGGGCCTTCATCGACATTCCATTCAAAATTTATGGCAGTTTGAATTCGCGAGGAGATTCGTTGTTCAATTTTTAGAGTCTCGATATGTTATAGTCCGCAATCGAACGTCCGAGTCAAGACATCTCGCAATTTGAATATGCCCAAAGCTTCCGTGTCGAATTTCAAGCGTCGCGGTATATGTTGGGTCTAAATCAATCATCCATGTCAAAAGTTATAGCAGTTTGAATATGCTTCATCTTTCGTGTCCAATTTCGAGTGTCTCGATATTCGAGTCAAAAGTTATGGTCGTTTGAAATTTACAGGAGCTTTCGTCTTTCATCTCGAGCGTCTCGATATATTATGGGCCTCAATCGGAAACTCGAGTTAAAAGTTATTGCAGTTTGGATTTGCAAGTAGACTCCGTGTTCAGTTTCGAGCGTGTCGATATATTATGGACCGCAATTAGAAATCAAGCCAGAAGTTATGGGCATTTGAATTTGCTCAGAGCTTCCATGTTCTATTTCGGGCGTCTCGATATATTATGGGACTCAAACAGACATTCGAGTCAAACGTTGTGCTAGTTTAATTTTTTTAGTAGATTCTTTGTTCAATTTCGAGAGTCTCAATATGCAATTTCCCGCAATCAGATATCAAAGTCAGAAGTTATGGGCATTTATATTTGCCTGGAGTATCCGTGTCCAATTTCGGGATTCTCGATATATTTTGGGACTCAATCGAACATTCAATTCAAAAGTTATGGCATTTTGAATTGGCGAGGTGATTCTTCGTTCAATTTTGAGAGTCTCGATATATTATGGGACTCAAACAGACAATTGAGTCAAAGGTTGTGCTAGTTTGAATTTTTTAGGAGATTCTTTGTTCAATTTCGAGAGTCTCAATATGTAATTTCCCACAATTAGATATGAAAGTCAGAAGTTATGGCCATTTATATTTGCCTGGAGGATTCGTGTCCAATTTCGGGATTCTCGGTATATTTTGGGACTCAATCGAACATTAGATTCAAAAGTTATGGCATTTTGAATTGGCGAGGTGATTCTTCGTTCAATTTCGAGAGTCTCGATATATTATGGGACTCAAACAGACAACTGAGTCAAAAGTTGTGCTAGTTTGAATTTTTTAGGAGATTCTTTGTTCAATTTCGAGAGTCTCAATATGTAATTTCCCGAAATCAGATATGAAAGTCAGAAGTTATGGCCATTTATATTTGCCTGGACCATTCGTGTCCAATTTCGGGATTCTCGGTATATTTTGGGACTCAATCGGACATTGATTGAAAAATTATGGCAGTTTGAATTTGCGAGGAGATTCTTCGTTCAATTTCGAGAGTCTCGATATGTTACTGGCCGCAGTCGGACGTCCGAGTCAAGACTTATCGCAATTTGAATTTGCCCAAAGCTTCCGTGTCGAATTTTAAGCGTCGCGGTATATGTTTGTTCTCAATCAGACATCCATGTCAAAAGTTATAGCGGTTTGAATATGCTACAGATTTTGCGTCCAATTTCGAGTGGCTCGATATTCGAGTCAAAAGTTATGGCCATCTGAACTTCCCTGGAGCTTTCATCTTTCATCTCGAGCGTCTTGATATATTATGGGCCTTAATCGGATATTCGATTCAAAATTTATGGCAGTTTGAATTTGCGAGGAGACATCCGAGTCAAACGTTGTGCTAGTTTGAATTTTTTAGGAGACTTTATGTTCAATTTCGAGAGTCTCAATATGTTATGGCCTGCAACCAGATATCAAATCAAAAGTTATGGCCATTTAAATTTTCCTGGAGCATCCGTTTTCAATTTCGAGATTCTCGATATATTTTGGGACTCAATCGAATATTCGATTCAAAAGTTATGGCAGTTTCAATTTGCGAGGAGATTCTTCATTCAATTTTGAGAGTCTCGATACCTTACGGGCCGCAATCGGACGTTCGAGTCAAGACTTATCGTAATTTGAATTTGCCCAAAGCTTCCGTGTCGAATTTCAAGCGTGGCGGTATATGTTGGGTCTCAATCAAACATATATGTCAAAAGTTATAGCAGTTTTAATATGCTCCCAATTTCGAGTGTCTCGATATTCGAGTTAAAAGTTATAGCCATTTGATTTTTCATGGAGCTTTCGTCTTTCATCTTAAGCATCTCGATATGTTATGGGCCTCAATCGGGAACTCGAGTCAAAAGTTATTGCAGTTTGGAATTTCCCGTAGACTTTGTGTTCAATTTCGAGCGTCTCGATATATTATGGATCGCAATGAAAAATCAAGTCAGAAGTTATCAGCATCTGAAATTGCTTGGAACTTCGATGTTTTATTTCGGGAGTCTCGATATATTATGGGACTCAAACAGACATCCGAGTCAAACGTTGTGCTAGCTTGAATTTTTTTAGGAGATTCTATGTTCAATTTTGAGAGTCTCAATATGTTATGGCCCGCAATCGGATATGAAAGTCGGAAGTTATGGCCATTTAAATTTGCCTGGAGCATCCGCGTTCAATTTCAGGATTCTCTATATATTTTGGGACTCAATCGGACATTCGATTCAAAAGTTATGGTAGTTTTAATTTGTGAGGAGATTCTTCGTTCAATTTCGAGAGTCTCGATATGTTATGGGCCGCAATCGGACGTCAGAGTCAAGACTTATCACAATTTGAATTTGCCCAAAGCTTCCTTGTTGAATTTCATGCGTCGTGGTATATGTTGGGTCTCAATCAAACATCCATGTCAAAATTTATAGCGGTTTGAATATGCTCCAGCTTTCATGTCCAATTTCGAGTGTCTCGATATTCAAGTTAAAAGTTATGGCCGTTTGATTTTTCCTTTAGCATTTGTCTTTCATCTCGAGCGCCTCGATATGTTATGGGCCTCAATCGGAAACTCGAGTCAAAAGTTATTGCAGTTTGGATTTTCCAGTAGACTCTGTGTTCAATTTCGATCGTCTCGATATATTATGGACCGCAATCAGAAATCAAGTCAGAAGTTATGGGCATCTGAATTTGCTCGGAGCTTTCATGTTCAATTTCGAGCGTCTCGATATATTATGGGACTCAAACAGACATCCGAGTCAAACATTGTGCTAGTTTGAATTTTTAAGGACATTTTATGTTCAATTTTGAGAGTCTCAATATGTTATGGCCTGTAATCGGATAACAAAGTCAAAACTTATGGCCATTTAAATTTTCCTGGAGCATCCCTGTTCAATTTTGGGTTTCTCGATATATTTTGGGTGCCAATCGGACATTTGATTCAAAAGTTATGGCAGCTTGAATTTGTGAGGAGATTCTTTGTTCAATTTTGAGAGTCTCGATATGTTGTGGGCCGCAATCGGACGTCTGAGTTAACACGTATCGTAATAGGAATTTGCCCAAAGCTTCCGTGTCGAATTTCAAGCGTGGCGGTATATGTTGAGGGTTAATCAAACATCCATGTCAAAAGTTATAGCGGTTTGAATATGCTCCAGCTTTCATTTCCAATTTCGAGTGTCTCGATATTCAAGTAAAAAGTTATGGGTGATTGATTTTTCCTCGAGCTTTTGTCTTTCATCTCGAGCGTCTCGATATGTTAAGGGCCTCAATCCGAAACTCGAGTCAAAAGTTATTGCAGTTTGGATTTTCCAGTAGACTCCATGTTCAATTTCAAGCGTCTAGATATATTATGGACCGCAATCAGATGTCAAGTCAAATTTTGTGGGCACGTGCATTTGCTCGGAGATTCCATGTTTAATTTGGGCGTCTCGATATATTATGGGACTCAAACAGACATTCGAGTGAAACATTGTGCTAGTTTGAATTTTTTAGGAGATTCTATGTTCAATTTCGAGAGTCTCAATATGTTATGGCCCGCAATCGGATATCAAAGTCAGAACTTATGGCCATTTAAATTTTCATGGAGCATCCGTGTTCAATTTCGGGATTCTTGATATATTTTGGGAGTCAATCGGACATTCGATTCAAAAGTTATGGCATTTTGCATTTGCGAGGAGATTCTTCGTTCAATTCCGAGTGTCTCGATATGTTACGGGCCGCAATCGGACGTCTGAGTCAAGACTTATCGTAATTTGAATTTGCCCAAAGCTTCCGTGTCGAATTTCAAGCGTCGCGGTATATGTTGGGACCCAATCTAACATCCATGTCAATAGTTATAGCGGTTTGAATATGCTGCATCTTTCGTGTCCAATTTCGAGTTTCTCGATATGCAAGTTAAAAGTTATGGCTGTTTGATTTTCCTTTAGCTTTCATCTTTCATCTTGAGCTTTTCGATATGTTATGGGCCTCAATCGGGAAGTCGAGTCAAAAGTTATTGCAGTTTGGATTTTCCAGTAGACTCCGTGTTCAATTTCGAGCGTCTAGATATATTATGGACCGCAATCAGAAATCAAGTTAGAAGTTATGGGCATCTGAATTTGCTCGGAGCTTCCATGTTCAATTTCGGGCGTCTCGATATATTATGGGACTCAAACAGGCATGCTAGTCAAACGTTGTGCTAGTTTGAATTTTTTAGGAGATTCTATTTCAATTTCGAGAGTCTCAATATGTTATGGCCTGCAATCGGATATAAGAGTCAGAACTTATGGCCATTTAAATTTACCTGAAGCTTTCGTGTTCAATTTCAGGATTCTCGATATATTTTGGGAGTCAATCGGACATTCGATTCAAAAGTTATGGTAGTTTTAATTTGTGAGGAGATTCTTCGTTCAATTTCGAGAGTCTCGATATGTTATGGGCCGCAATCAGACGTCCGAGTTAAGACTTATCATAAAATGAATTTCCCCAAAGCTTTCGTGTCGAATTTCAAGCGTCGTGGTATATGTTGGGTCTCAATCAAACATCAATGTCAAAGGTTATAGCAATTTGAATATGCTCCATCTTTCGTGTCCAATTTGGAGTGTCTCGATATTCGAGTAAAAAGTTATGGTCATTTGAAATTTACGAGAGCTTTCATCTTTCATCACGAGCGTCTCGATATATTATGGGCCTTGTCGCAACCTACCCTTCGGCGGGAGGGCGACGCGTGACTCGCGGGATGCGTGTTCCACGAAAGGAATACGCGCGGAGTCACCACCAACGTTTATTTGAGGAAAACGTCGAAAAAACCGGAAAAGACGCGATCTACGAACTTTTAAGTGAAAGGTTCGGGAGTTGTATTTACGCACGGGGAAGGTATTAGCACCCCACACGTCCGCCCCAAGGGACGGCAGCCTTTAATCGAATGTGCAAACATGACTTTGATTTTTCATGTTCCCTTTTTATGTCTCTATATCCTTTATACCCTTTTTATATTTTCTCTTTTTGTGGTCGACAAGGGTGTTTCCCTTTGCTCCTACGTATTCCTCAATTTGGGATGAGAAAATCAGACCTACGTAGTTCTTTGTTATCAAGTGATTCTTTTTTACTTTAAGAGGTGATCATTTTAAGGCGTTGGACCTTAAAAATGATCCATTTTACTTAGTGAGAAAATGAAATGACAAACTTCAAAAGCCTATTTTTATGGACGAGCTTGACTAGGCGAATTGATTTTAGCCTTTAGTTTCACTTTAGTTATTAATCAATTCGATTAAGAATGAGAAATCCCAAAGAGAAAACGTCCGATTGATTTTCCGCTTTATTTTACTAAAAGATGTCTTTTTGATTATTATATTATTTTTTACCTCTTTTTGATTTCCAACGTGGTTACGGCACGACCGAACGGTCGGAATTTATTTTAACCGAAGTTAATGGATAATACAATTCAAACGTTCGGTGGAAATTTATTTTATTTTTAAGTTAAGCGAGAAATGACTTAAGTAAAATGGCTTAAGCACGTCAACAGGGGGTATAAAAAGTAAACAAAACGAGAATAAAAATGCACGAAACACAATGTGGACCACTACGGGTACATAGAATGAATCGAAAAGCTTGGTTCGAGGTACTTACCCGTTGAAGATCGAAGAACGATGAAGAACGAATGAAGAACGTCGAAGAACGGTTGAAACCTTTGCGAAATTCTTCACGGAAAACGTTACGGAAACGTTTCGGAAGCGCCTCGGCTTAGATTTTCTTCACGGAAACGATTTTTCCAAGCAAATTCGAAAGAGAGAGAAGTGCCAAAGGGGCTGAACATTTTGAAACAGCTCCCCCCTCCCCTATTTATAGAAAAAAGGGAGGTGCTTGCCTCCCAAAGACTTAATGAAGAAGATTTCTAAGCGCACCCGAATTACTAAGTTCACCCCCCTTTTCGTATTTTACGGAAAAGTTACGGAAGCCTTACGGAACTGTTTTCGAATTTGATTTTCATCTTTTTTCTCTTCCCTTTCACCAATGTTAAGTGGAATATGCTTACCCAAGGTTTTCGGAAATTTTACGGAAGTATTACGGAAGCCGCGGAAGCCCCGAAAACCATTTTTCAAAAACGTGGAGGAGCTTGCCGCCCAGTTGCTTCCTCCTTAAGCAACCCAACTTCCAAAATGTTCTAGAAGGGCCTAGATTTGAATTGCTATTTACACCCTATCTTGATAAGTTCACCCCCTTACCTTTTTTGGTGATTCTTTTTTCGTAAAGTTACGGAAACTTACGAATCTCGTAACGATACTTGTTTTCTTTCCGTAATGTTACGGAACCTTGCGGATTACATAATCATCCCCTTTTTGACTTACGGAATGTTACGGAATCTCACTTAATTATGCAACGATGCTTCCATTTGATTTCCAGTGTGTCACGGAAACTTACGGATTGTGCATCAATATTTTTTTGTTTTCCGGCATGTCCTGGAATTTCACAAATTGCCTAATGATGGGTGCCAAGCACCTCACAAGGACCAAAGAAAGGTCGCATGTCATCAAGCAAAGGTCCCCGGACGAAATTAGGGTATGACAGTTGCCCCTCTTTACTTGTCTTTTATTGGAGATAAAAGGAAAGTAAAGACAAGACACTAATTTCGTTCCTCTCGATTTGACGAGAGTCGCGGGTGACCATAAAATCTCCACATGCAAATGACTTGTTGTTCCCGGATTTTCACAAATCGCCTAATGATGGGTGCCAAGCACCTCACAAGGACCAAAGAAAGGTCGCATGTCATCAAGCAAAGGTCCCCGGACGAAAATTAGTGTATGACACTAATTTCGCTCCTCTCGATTGACGAGAGTCGCGGGTGACCATGACTTGTCGTTCCCGGAATTTCTCAAATTGCCTAATGATGGGTGCCAAGCACCTCACAAGGACCAAAGAAAGGTCGCATGTCATCAAGCAAAGGTCCCCGGACGAAAATTAGGGTATGACACTAATTTCGCTCCTCTCGGTTGACGAGAGTCGCGGGTGACCATGACTTGTCGTTCCCGGAATTTCTCAAATTGCCTAATGATGGGTGCCAAGCACCTCACAAGGACCAAAGAAAGGTCGCATGTCATCAAGCAAAGGTCCCCGGACGAAAATTAGTGTATGACACTAATTTCGCTCCTCTCGGTTGACGAGAGTCGCGGGTGACCATGACTTGTCGTTCCCGGAATTTCACAAATCGCCTAATGATGGGTGCCAAGCACCTCACAAGGACCAAAGAAAGGTCGCATGTCATCAAGCAAAGGTCCCCGGACGAAAATTAGGGTATGACACTAATTTCGCTCCTCTCGGTTGACGAGAGTCGCGGGTGACCATAAAATTTCCGCATGTAAATAACTTGTTGTTCCCGGAGGAACAAAAGGTGCACAAGACTATGTCAGTCTCTGCATGCTATCAAGCGTTCTGTCTTACAGATAGCAAAAGAATGTTTATACGGATAACCACTCGGGTATTTCCGCGTATCATCGGGCCCGCCGCCTCTGGATGACACAAGGGTGCAGAATGACCAAATTTTGTCTCTGCTTGTCATCGGGCCCGCCGCCTCTGGATGACAAAAGGGTGCGGATAACCATAAGGTATCTCCGCGTATCATCGGGCCCGCCGCCTCTGGATGACACAAGGGTGCAGAATGACCCAAATTTTGTCTCTGCTTGTCATCGGGCCCGCCGCCTCTGGATGACAAAAGGGTGCGGATAACCGTAAAGGTATCTCCGCGTATCATCGGGCCCGCCGCCTCTGGATGACACAAGGGTGCGGATAACCGTAAGGTATCTCCGCATATCATCGGGCCCGCTGCCTCTGGATGACACAAGGGTGCGGGTAACCGTAAGGTATTTCCGCGTATCATCGGGCCCGCCGCCTCTGGATGACACAAGGGTGCGGATAACCGTAAGGTATCTCCGCGTATCATCGGGCCCGCCGCCTCTGGATGACACAAGGGTGCATGTCACATGACCTCAGGGTCAGTATGACAAAGATTATGGGGCGGCCGACAAAAGCAAGGCTCTTGCTCCTACGTATCCTCCAATGAGGAACTCAGACCTACGTAGTTCTAGATAATTTGTGAGACTTGGAAAGTCTCCATCGGAAAATGCTGACATCTCCGGAAAGGGGCCTTGCTCGTCATCACACTTGGGGTCACTGAATGACGAGGTGCGAATAACCGTAAGGTGTCTCCGCAGGCTGCCAGCTCTTGGGTCATGGCAACAAAAGGCGGTGTGGTCGACAAAAGCGAGGCTCTTGCTCCTACGTATCCTCCAATGAGGAACTCAGACCTACGTAGTTCTGGATAACTTGTGAGACTTGAAAAGTCTCAGTGTTTTCTTCGCTAAAATGCTAACATGCTTTAGTAAAGAGATAAATATTCCAACTGATTAGAGTAGCATACACGTTTTTGAGTGAAAAACAATGCGTTTACCGGGGAAGGAGAGTCTGCTGATGAAATCCCCTATAACCTTAACTGAGATTTTGGATGTTAGCATTTCGTTTCTAAATGAACATTTAGAGGAAACACTGGGTTCGACAAAATAGAAGAAAATCACTCAAAGTGTATCAATCTCGCACAGGTAAGTGTTTCATCCTAATTCCGAACCATAGATATATCATGACTTGACTTTGCAAATTATTTCCTATCAAATCAAAAATTACATGTGTGATCATGGATCAATAGGACTTCCCTTGGGAATGGGTTCTTTTGGTGGGTTTTTCGGCTTTTGTGTGTTTTTGGCTTTTGATTTTTTGTTGGCTTTTCCTTTTCTATTTTTGTTTAGTGTGGGGCGAAAAAGTCGCTAGCGCACTGATTTTGGTTGGCAATTAAAGGGAGAAGACCATTTTAGGTCATGGTTTCCTTTCCTTCTTTTTGTTCATTTGGTGACAATTCTGTATTGTTCAGATATTGTCCGGTCTAAAGACCTCTCTGCACATTTCTTCTGGTTTCTTTGACCAGGAGCTTTCTTCTCTTTTTTTTTCTTTACTTTCTCCCATTCTTTGGTTGGGACTTTTCTTTCTTTTCTTTTTTCTTTCTCCCTCTCTTTGATTGGGAATTTCCTTGTTTCCTTTTTTCCTTTGATTGGAAATTTTCCTTCTCTTTTTCTTTGATTGGAAATTTCCCTTCTATTCTTTTTTGCTTCCGAGGGTAAGGATTGACATTCTCACCCTGGGTCAAGGTTTATGGTGAGTCAGGATCTTGGCTCAAGACTTGTAGAATGGCTAGGCATGGTACATGTCTGGGTTTGGTTTGGTTCAAGGATAAAAGGGATGCCCCACATTATTTCCATGACACAAATGCAAAAATGATGATTTGGAAACTTCATGCAAAACTGGTCATGCATGCACCTATGTGGACACTCAAGTGTCAAACTTTTATGGTCATGTGATGCTAGGGCTCAGGATTCATTTCCTCTATTTTAAATCAACCCAATGTTTCCAAAATATGTTCTTTTATCAATTTGTGCATTCATCCGAGTCCATTTCGGCGTCCGGGGAAATTTCACAGTATTCACCCTTCAGGTGTAGACACATTTTTTTCAAAAACTAGTTATGATCAATGAATTTTTTTCAAAGAAAAGTTGGAAATCATCTCTTTTCAAAAGCATGTCGGTTTTTAGCTAGACAACTTATTTTTCTTTTTTCTCTCTTTTTCCTTTTTTTATTTGTTATTTCTTTTTCTTGTTTGTTTTTGTTTTTTTTTTTCATGAGGTATTTTGCTACCTAAACATGTGTATATTTTTGTGAGGTATTTTTTCTATATACATGCATATCCAAGGTATCTTGCTACTTAAACATACATATATATATTTTGTGAGGTATCTTTTTGCTACGTACATGCATATCTAAGGTATCTTGCTACCTAAACATACATATATACACTTTGTGAAGTGTGTTTTTGTTTACATACATGCATATCTAAGGTATCTTTCTACCTAAACATACATATATATATTTTGTGAAGTATTTTTTTGTTACATACATGCATATCTAAGGTATCTTTCTACCTAAACATACATATATATATTTTGTGAGGTATGACTACCTTCCGAGCTTGCGCTTGTTTTATTTAAATTCCCAGGATCATGAGCAACTAGGTGCGTCCTACTATAAAAAGTGATCAAATAACAAGCATAGATTCAAAAGGTACTAGGTTGCCTCCTAGTAGCGCTTCTTTAACGTCTTGAGCTGGATGCCTTATGACTTGTCGGTCACTGACCTAGTACTTTGCTTACCTTTGGCTTTGGACTTGGTCGCCTATTGGTCGGCCATGTGGTGTAGGCAATACTCAAACCTTTTCGTGGATGAGCAGAGGTGAACTCTAGAGGTGATGGCGGTGCGTCTGTTGCCCGCTGCCGGCCATCCCCAGGCTGCTGTGGTGTTTCGCCCTGCGCCTGCCTGGGGGCGCAGTACTTCTTGATGAAAGCTCGATTAGTAGGGGGCCTGATGCCCTTGCTGGAGGTGACAGGTACTCCGTAGAACTAACAGAGACCCGTAATTAGAGCTTGACAACTCCAAGACCCTGTTGGACTTCTTCGGGTCCACTGGGTGTCTTGCAGGCGCGATCCCTGCAAACAATAGATGAAATCAGAAATCAGTTGAGCGATGTGCATACTTACCTATGATGACGTGACCTTGCCGGGGGGGTACGGGCACCCTGTAGGACTGATAGAGGCCCGTAACCAGAGCTGGAAACCCCAGGGCCCTGTTGGACTTTTTCGGGTCCACTGGGTGTCTTTGTGGGTGCGATCCCAACTGATACTTTTGCAGGGGGAGATTGGCAATGCGGTCGCTGAGCAGAATGTTGCTAAGTAGCAATGTCATCTATATCTGTGTAAGAGTGGTCATGTTGGTGCGCATGATCCGCACTCGTCTCTTTGCAGCGGCACGGGTGAAATCTTGCCCCGGTATGCATAGTAGCTGTGTGATAGCCTCCCTTTCTGGTTGTGCTTGCACAGTTGGCCCTCCTCAAATATCAGGGGGTGGCCTAGGAACCGTTAAAAGGAAACTACTGGCCCCTTAACCGGGAGTGAAAGTCTCGGTTAAGCATTTAAGGGCAGAGGACCTTAAATCCTCTTAAGGTGTGGATGTGGAGCACACTGAAAATGAGAACACGTAGCCCTCTAAAGGTGAGGGCGTGCAGCCCTCTCAAGGCGAGAATGTGTAGTCCTTTGGAGGTGAGGGCGTGCAGCCCTCTATTGGTGAGGATGTGTAGTCCTCTTCAAGGTGAGGGAATGCAGCCCTTTGTTGGCGAGGACGTGTAGTCCTCTCAAGGTGAGGGTGTGCAGCCCTCTGTTGGCGAGGACGTGTATTCCTCTAAAGGTGAGGGCGTGTAGCCCTACGAAGGTGAGGACATGCAGTCCTCTGATGGCGAGGGCGTGTAGCCCTCTTAAGGTGAGGGTACTAGTACCCAAGGTGAGGACGTGTAGCCCACTCAAGGCGAGGACATGTAGTCCTCTGGAGGTGAGGGCGTGCAGCCCTCCGATGGTGAGGACGTGTAGTCCTCTCAAGGCGAGGACGTGTAGTCCTCTCAACCGTGAGGGTAACTAGTACCCAAGGGTCCACCCTTATGAGAAAGCAAGAGATCGACTCATCGAGAGAGCCGGTCATCCCAAATTCAAAAGATTTGGACATTTAGATGTAGGGAATCTATGTAGTCAACATGATTTTTAGGGATGCAGATGCATGCAACCTTTGTTGTGAAATTTGGTAAATGCGGACTTCATATGAAATAATGCAATGAAATGGAAAGTTTGTACAATGTTCATGTCATTCTTTCCTTGTTTTGTGATTTTGATTTTGATTTAATTTTTTTGGAAAACACAGATTGACTGTCCTTTTGAAAGAGGTGATAATTCATGCAACCTTATCCTATCTTTTGCAAATCTCTCTGGGAACCCCCTCAAAGTGTATGTTCTGTTTGATTTAGTCACTTGACCATTTTGGAGTGATGGCAATAGAGTTGTTTGTCGTTTAATCAATCTATTGAAATCCTAGGGTTTGTCCCCCCTTTCTTTTTGTTGAAAACATCGATGGGTGAGAACTTTTGATCGGCCCCTATGTTCACTTGAGGCTCATGCACGGTGCCCTTCATTGCCCCAGTGTAAGGCTTTGAGGTACCAATCGTTGTCTTTCGTCATGACCTTGTAGGAGGGAACCTATTGGGTGAGAACTTCTAATCTGCCCCTAGGTTTACTTGAGGCTCATGCACGATGCCCCTCATTGCCCCAGTGTAAGGCTTTGAGGTACCAATCGTTGTCTTGTTTTCATAGCCTCGTAGTGAGGAAGAATGAAAGAAGCAGTTGATTCTTGCAAAAAGAATTTTCCAAGGACGAGAAATAGTTGAAGGATTTTTTGATGGATTAAGTCAAATGACTCCTATGTAGAAGCAAGATGTTTTGATGTTTTGATGATGCCAAAGGATCAAGTGCTTCCAAGTTTTATTCAAGGCAAGAATCCAAGAATCCAAGAAAATCAAGATATATGATCAAGTTGATCTCTAGAATCTTAGGGAGAAGTTTCCAAATTGAAGAAGCAAAAGGTTTGACCAAGGAATTCTATCCTTTCAAATTGAGATTTGCTCTCTGGTAATCGATTACCAGCAGTTTGAAAATGTTTTAATTCAAATTTTTAAAACCTGTAATCGATTACATAAGTCTTGTAATTGATTACCAGAGGGGATTTTCAGAAAATAATTTCCAAGAGACATATCTATTCAAATGTTTTATGAATGGCCATTCAAATGTTTTAAAGAGAGTTTTCATTGCCCAAACAGTTTTATCCTCTCAAAAGATCAAGAGTTTTTCTGAACTGAAATATCTTATCCTCTCAAAAAGATTCCTTGGTCAACCACTTGCTTATTCAATAAGGAATTTTTGATTGATCTTCATTTTACAATCTACCTCTTTTACGAGAGACCTCTTCTTCTCTTCTTCTTATTTCTGAAAAGGGATTAAGAGACCGTGGGTCTCTTGTTGTAGAGGATTCCTGAACACAAGGGAAGGGTTATCCCTGTGTGCATTGTTAATCCGAAAAGAGAGAGTGATAGTTCAATTGGGGAATAGTCTTTGCATCTTAATTCAAACCCCCTTTTTCTTAAGGTAACTGAGGCCATTCGTCCAACATCCTATTCTTGATAACTCACTTCTCTCTAAAAAGACAAAATGAGGTCACATGAACGTCTATATTTTTACTTGAAAATACAGTCAATCAAATGCCTTTTTATTTTTTATTTTGAAACTTATTTTTTATTTTGAAACTTATTTGTTTTGAACTTTGCTCGTTGTTTTACGGTACCCCCACCAACGTGCAAGATGAGTAATCTCTGATTGAACGGTCTTGGAAGTCAACACTCAGGAGCGCAGGTTGCTTGAGCAAACAGACCAATGGCTTACACTCACATTCCGGTGGAAGTTGAATAAGCAAAGATGTGTTCGTGAGAGGATGTCCATTTTATCCATATCATTTAACATTGTAATTGTGGTTTATGGCATAAACTTGAAAATCCTGATGAGTCATAACAACAGCTTCCAGAATTGCCCCATGTATGGTGTTGCTTGTCAATGTTAGGATTCAACAAGCGATTCTCCTCAAATTTCAGCCAGCCCGTATCAATTAGACCTTGCACCTTACGCTTCAGAGCCCTACAATGCTCAATGGAACGCCCCGGGGCTTCTCCATGACAAGCACACGTTGCGTTCGAGTCGTATTCTCGGAGAAATGGAGGTTGATGAACCTTGGCTAGGGTTATGGCTACCATTGAATTATCAAGTAGATATGGGATCAAGTTTAGCATATGACAATGGAATTTGGGGTGAACCCTACAGGCTTTTTGCTGCAAAATTCCTTTTTGTTGGTGTTTTTTTTTTTGTTTGTGCTAAAGGTGGTCTTCGTCATTGGAAGTGCGGTAGACAGGCTTTGTGGTTGATTTAGGGATGGCCTTTGTGGATAACTGGGTGGTGGGTAAGGAGGTTTGTTATTGGCTGAGTAATGACATTTTTGGGTTGGTGGGAAACTTGGCCGTATAGGAATAGCAGTCACAGCATGGGTTTCTCCCTCTTTCTCACCCTCTTCATTTGCCCCAGTTTTCTCATTCGTCCTAGTAGGATGATCAAATTTGCCTCTTTTCGGACCCACATCGATCCTTTCACTGGCGAAGACCAAATCCGCAAAGCTTTTGAGGGTGCGTAGCCCACCATCTTTTCATAGTAGAGTACTGATAATGTGTCTACCATCACGATTATTGTCTCCCTTTTTGCACATGTTCTGTAGTTGCATCCTATCCGGAACCATATCAAAATTGTACTGATATTGCCTAACAAAGGCAACCATTAGGTCCTTCCAAGAATGGACTCGGGAAGGTTCCAAGTTAGTGTACCAGGTAACAGCTACCCTAGTAAGACTTTCATGGAAGGAATGTATCAGCAATTCCTCATCTTTTGCGTATTCCCCCATCTTCTGACAATACATCTTTAGATGGTTCTTGGGACAAGTAGTCCCCTTGTACTTGTCAAAGTCCAGCACCTTGAACTTGGGAGGGGTGATGATATTGGGTACTAGGAACAACTCTTTTAGGTTAGCAAAGGCATAATCTTCACCTCCTTCAATGGCCCTGACCCTTTCCTCTAGATGATCCAACTTTCCCATTCCTGCCATAGTCATGAGGGTTTTTAACCGCTGTGGAACGTGAGGGTTGTGGTTGTGGATGATATTGAGGGCCCTCCAAAGTGTTTTGCAGGGGTATACCACCAACTGCTTGCCCTTCCGTGGCATATCCGAGGCAAGGCTCGAAGTCGGCTAGATTGTGGTGGGGAATTTCATGTGTCCCCCCCACGGTTTAAGAGACATGTGCATGATCAGATTGAGGTTGTTGGCTCTTAATGAGTATGGAAGTGGAGTTATTGACATCCTCATTGGGAATGTACGCCACATTGGGTGGTGTATAGTTTGGGAGGCAAGCCATATGGCGGGAAGGCGTGCTTGTTTTGAATTTGCACATCATGGGGTCATCCGTACTTCCCAAATCTTTGCCTACCATATTTGAGGTTGGATGATTCATTTGCTTGAGGCCAGATGGGAGCATCGGGTTCACCTTAGCAATAGCGCTATTAGCGGCAACTATAACCGCATTGGCTTCCATTATCTTCTTCATGCTTATTATGGCCTCCATCATTGTGGCCATTTGCCCTTTCATGGCTTCCATGTCGGCCTTCATCTGCTCTTGCACCTTCTCTACTTCACCCATTACTCTAGCTCTAGCACGGGTTTGGTAGGGGCGTCGTAAAGCGTGTTTTTTTTTTTTTTTTGTTAATAACGATTAAGTTCATTTTATTTTATTTTATTTTATTTTTCAAGGAAAGAATGCAATGAGCAATGCAACCAATGAAAAGCATGGATGTATGCGAATGATGTACAGTTGAAGTATTGCGAATTTTTATGCAGGATATGGGGTTGAATCAATTTAGATTTTCAACATGATCCATGACATCTTTGTCAAGGTGAAACTGGAAGTAACAAGGACATCAACAATCCTAACTATGTTTGGCAGTAGACGAAGCAGTGATGTGACTCGATTCATCTTTTGCCCCAATTTTGCAAGACGGTTACTTCCATATTTCAACTTGACTTGATGAACCTTTTTGTAAAAGCATGAGCTTGGTTCAACCTCGTATCCCAGGGAATGGCAATTTTGATCGCCAATACTTCAACAACATTTCATAGGGATGAAAGACTCGAGAATACGCATGCTATGCATGGAAAATGTAATTATGAGATTGAGATGCCCGAAGAAACATCCTTTCTTAGTTAAACATGCATCAGGTACCATGTTCAATCATTTTGTTTTTAAGTGAAATGGGTTTATGATCCCAACATGGTTGGCTCATGGTACGGAATATATGCAACTAAGAATTCTGCGTGAATTTTCGTAATTCCCTTTTTTTTGTTTTTGTTTTGTAGAGGAAAATACAAGGATCATGTATGAGCAAACAAAAAGTATGTTGAACGCATATGATGATGCAATGACTCATGCAAAATGGGAATGTGATAACGGACAAATGCAGGAACGATATGTTCATTATGATGCTGAAGAGATGTTTATGCGGTGCATGATATGAATGCATTTTACGGACACGAGAGCCCGGAAAATTATCTCTTCTTACTCGCGCATTTGGGGGCGCAGTGCCCCATATGTACAATTAAGAAGGTGATATGGACCTTCCGGCTTCCCGTGACAAAGGATGAGACCAACATGCAATGCATGCTAGAGATAAAATGCGGGAGCGACTTGATTCGCACTGATTTTTGGAGTAAAAACGTGGGATAAACTCATCTTATTCAAAAAGTTATAACTAGTCAAGATCTGAGCGACAATACAAACTTCCTAGCGGTTTCCAATCATATGGTCCATTAAGTCTATCATATGCTGACAATAGCTGAGAAGTCCGTGGATCTCCTCGGAGGCGGAGTAGGTGTCCGCCACTGCTTTGGCCTTGGCTAGCAATCGGGGAAGTTCTTGACTCCTGTTCAAAGTAAGAGCAAATCAGTCCGTCCACATTGTTGCCTCTTGGTGCAATGAATCAATTACCCTTTCCCTTGCTTCCCTTTCTGCTGATATCTTGGCGTACTCATCCTCTAGCCTTTGCTCGTGAGTCGCCGCTAGATTTAGCTTCTCTTTGCACTCATCGATGATGGCCCACATATTCCCTTCAGTCTCACTTTAACTGTTAGGACAAATTTCTTTTCGACCTAAGGCAAGCCTTTAGCTCGTCCTTCCAGATCATGCCTTTGACCCGTGATGATTCCTTTCACCTCTTCGGAGCTTGAGCTCACTATTGCTGCCCTATAAAGCCCCTCAAAACTTGTTTTGGTCGTGTTCTTCCTTTCGGGCCTTCTTGGTTTCTCATTCCAAGGCTTCATCGGTGGCCATATTGACGTCCCTTAGTTCATCATACTCTCTTCAGACTTTGATGGCTATGGACTTGAACTTCTCTTTGACTACCCGGGCTCTTTCAAGCTTTGCCTTTAGGGCTTGTACCTCATCACTTTCTTCCGAAGCTTTAACCTCATTGTCTCTCACAGTCTTTAGATTTGGGAGCCAATCCAATCCTTGTGTCCGGACTCTCAGCCACTTATGATAGCCGCCGATGATCCCATTACTGCTTCCCCTAAGCTCTCTGTCCTTTCTTCACGCCGCATCCCATGCCTTGCGAACTCCTTGGAGTAACCTCACGTTGTGGTCACTGAAACCCCGTGCGATGAAAGGCGTGATGCTTTCGTCTGATGGCACTCCTCTCATGGGACATCCTTCGCATGAAGATAGAATCCTGATTCTTCCTTCCTTCTAGTGAGGGAACCAATTAACAGACGTCCCTCCATGCTAGCCAAGAGTTGGTCCCAATTCGCCTTTCCTTTTTCGACGCACGAGCGGAGACCTTGTAGCGGATAGACGGGCCTACCTTCTTGGAGAAAAAGGTGTGAAACCAGCCACACATTGAGAGCCAGTGCACAACAAACAATTCTTGCGCTGCTCTTTTCACATCCCCGGTCGAACGTGTCATACATGGCCAAAATGGCGACGACCGGGCTTTCCTTGCCATGATGAAAGGCGAGGAAAGCGTCAATCGCTGCTAGGTCCACTAACCCTTCCATATTCGGAAAGAGGACAACTCCAAAGATCAAAAGCGCCAAGATGTCAATAAAAGAGAGCCCATTCGCCTTGATTTGCCAAGGCCTTTGCCCTTTCCTCCAAACACTTCCTTGGTACTCCGACTACCCCATTCCTGTTTTGCTTTACACGGTCCAACTCTTGTTCTGAGATTTTCACTACCTTGGCAACTCTTGTCGTGGAGGGATAGAACCCAGAGAAAAGATATGGCTTCCTTCCTCCCAGTGGGCATCCCAGGATTTCTTCAAACTCTTTCACAGTCGGCACTAGCTGGAAGTCCTCAAATGTGAAGCACCTTAGGGGCTGGTCATAATACTGGGAAAGGGATGCAATCGGTTCCATGGAGACTTCTACCCTAGCTAGGTCCCAAATCTTACCATAGGCTTTGCGAAAGGCTTGCCGTTGAAGTTGACCCATTAATTCCCCCAACTCTCGTAAACTAGTGACATCTAAGCTCTTGATTTTGACTTGATAGAACCTCTTTTTAAGCGAAGGCTTTTGACTTGATCCCATGTTTTACTAAAGTGAAATAAAATCTAGTGCGAAACAAAACTCCTACATCTATCATGGGTGGAATGGATGAATGCATGAAGAAATGCATATGACACAGATGCAATTTACGAATACGGGAGCCCGAGAAATTGTTTCCTTCTTGGATACAACGTTTGGGCAGCATGGCACCCAACGTATGTTTTTTAAGAAGGCGACACGGACCCTCCGTCGGTTTGCTAAAGTGAGGGGATCAAAGACGAAACCCACGCATGATGCATATGCGAAAGGCACAACACGGGGATGTACATAGTACGACAATATTCACAAACAAATATAAGCAAAAGGGTATATGATACTTATGCATGGCAGTGTGAAAAATGGCACGCAGCGTGTTTGCTCTGTGCCCCTATTTAAGGGACCTATAAGGGAGAGAGCTAACTAGACTTTTAGTAATAACCCCCAAGGTAGTCATATCTCTCTTGATGGTTTCTAGAGGTATCATCCCCTTCGAAGAACATACTGCAGCAGTAGGGACTACTAGCAACAATATGTTTTCAAAGAGAAAAACTCTAGATGAGGGTTCACTGTAATCAAGCAAGTCGGAGACCTAGCATGATCACGGATTCACCTCCACTCCTTATGTTCCCACGAACCCGGGTATAGGGCCCTTTTTCAACTCACCGTGTGTGCAAATAGTGTTAGTGTTTGTGTGCATCAAATGAATAAATATTTACCTCATGCATACAAAAAAATGCACTAAAAGCATCAAAGAGTTATATATACAAGAACATAATAAGGGGAAGCCAACAAAGGAGTAAGTCATGGCAAAATTTGCACAAGATTAAATGGCCTAACTCTCTAAAAACAGTCCCCAGTGGAGTCGCCAACTGTCGCAACCTACCCTTCGGCGGGAGGGCGACGCGTGACTCGCGGGATGCGTGTTCCACGAAAGGAATACGCGCGAAGTCGCCACCAACGTTTATTTGAGGAAAACGTCGGAAAAACCGGAAAAGACGCGATCTACGAACTTTTAAGTGAAAGGTTCGGGAGTTGTATTTACGCACGGGGAAGGTATTAGCACCCCACACGTCCGCCCCAAGGGACGGCAGCCTTTAATCGAATGTGCAAACATGACTTTGATTTTTCATGTTCCCTTTTTATGTCTCTATATCCTTTATACCCTTTTTATATTTTCTCTTTTTGTGGTCGACAAGGGTGTTTCCCTTTGCTCCTACGTATTCCTCAATTTGGGATGAGAAAATCAGACCTACGTAGTTCTTTTTTATCAAGTGATTCTTTTTTACTTTAAGAGGTGATCATTTTAAGGCGTTGGACCTTAAAAATGATCCATTTTACTTAGTGAGAAAATGAAATGACAAACTTCAAAAGCCTATTTTTATGGACGAGCTTGACTAGGCGAATTGATTTTAGCCTTTAGTTTCACTTTAGTTATTAATCAATTCGATTAAGAATGAGAAATCCCAAAGAGAAAACGTCCGATTGATTTTCCGCTTTATTTTACTAAAAGATGTCTTTTTGATTATTATATTATTTTTTACCTCTTTTTGATTTCCAACGTGGTTACGGCACGACCGAACGGTCGGAATTTATTTTAACCGAAGTTAATGGATAATACAATTCAAACGTTCGGTGGAAATTTATTTTATTTTTAAGTTAAGCGAGAAATGACTTAAGTAAAATGGCTTAAGCACGTCAACAGGGGGTATAAAAAGTAAACAAAACGAGAATAAAAATGCACGAAACACAATGTGGACCACTACGGGTACATAGAATGAATCGAAAAGCTTGGTTCGAGGTACTTACCCGTTGAAGATCGAAGAACGATGAAGAACGAATGAAGAACGTCGAAGAACGGTTGAAACCTTTGCGAAATTCTTCACGGAAAACGTTACGGAAACGTTTCGGAAGCGCCTCGGCTTAGATTTTCTTCACGGAAACGATTTTTCCAAGCAAATTCGAAAGAGAGAGAAGTGCCAAAGGGGCTGAACCTTTTGAAACAGCTCCCCCCTCCCCTATTTATAGAAAAAAAGGAGGTGCTTGCCGCCCAAAGACTTAATGAAGAAGATTTCTAAGCGCACCCGAATTACTAAGTTCACCCCCCTTTTCGTATTTTACGGAAAAGTTATGGAAGCCTTACGGAACTGTTTTCGAATTTGATTTTCATCTTTTTTCTCTTCCCTTTCACCAATGTTAAGTGGAATATGCTTACCCAAGGTTTTCGGAAATTTTACGGAAGTATTACGGAAGCCGCGGAAGCCCCGAAAACCATTTTTCAAAAACGTGGAGGAGCTTGCCGCCCAGTTGCTTCCTCCTTAAGCAACCCAACTTCCAAAATGTTCTAGAAGGGCCTAGATTTGAATTGCTATTTACACCCCTATCTTGATAAGTTCACCCCCTTACCTTTTTTGGTGATTCTTTTTTCGTAAAGTTACGGAAACTTACGAATCTCGTAACGATACTTGTTTTCTTTCCGTAATGTTACGGAACCTTGCGGATTACATAATCATCCCCTTTTTGACTTACGGAATGTTACGGAATCTCACTTAATTATGCAACGATGCTTCCATTTGATTTCCGGTGTGTCACGGAAACTTACGGATTGTGCATCAATATTTTTTGGTTTTCCGGCATGTCCTGGAATTTCACAAATTGCCTAATGATGGGTGCCAAGCACCTCACAAGGACCAAAGAAAGGTCGCATGTCATCAAGCAAAGGTCCCCGGACGAAATTAGGGTATGACAGGCCTCAATCGAAAACTCGAGTTAAAAGTTATTGCAGTTTGGATTTGCTAGTAGACTCTGTGTTCAGTTTCGAGCGTGTCGATAAATTATGGGCCGCAATCAGAAATCAAGCCAGAAGTTATGGGCATCTGAATTTGCTCAGAGCTTCCATGTTCAATTTCGAGAGTCTCGATATATTATGGGACTCAAACAGACATATGAGTCAAAGGTTGTGCTAGTTTGAATTTTTTAGGAGATTCTTTCTTCAATTTCGGGAGTCTCAATATGTAATTTCCCGCAATCAGATATCAAAGTCAGAAGTTATGGCCATTTATATTTTCCTGGAGCATCCGTGTCCAATTTCGGGATTCTCGATATATTTTGGGGCTCAATCGGACATTCGATTCAAAAGTTATGGAAGTTTGAATTTGTGAGGAGATTCTTCGTTTAATATCGAGAGTCTCAATATGTTATGGGCCGCATCCGAGTCAAACATTGTGCTAGTTTGAATTTTTTAGGACATTCTATGTTCAATTTTGAGAGTCTCAATATGTTATGGCCTGCAATCGGATAACAAAGTCAGAACTTATGGGCATTTAAATTTTCCTGGCGCATCCCTGTTCAATTTTGGGTTTCTCGATATATTTTGGGTGCCAATCGGACATTTGATTCAAAAGTTATGGCAGTTTGAATTTGTGAGGAGATTCTTTGTTCAATTTTGACAGTCTCGATATGTTGTGGGCCGCAATCGGACATCTGAGTTAACACGTATCGTAATATGAATTTGCCCAAAGCTTCTGTGTCGAATTTCAAGCGTGGCGGTATATGTTGGGGTTCAATCAAACATCCATGTCAAAAGTTATAGCGGTTTGAATATGCTCCAGCTTTCGTTTCCAATTTCTAGTGTCTCGATATTCAAGTAAAAAGTTATGGGTGATTGATTTTTCCTCGAGCTTTTGTCTTTCATCTCGAGCGTCTCGATATGTTATGGGCCTCAATCCGGAACTCGAGTCAAAAGTTATTGCAGTTTGGATTTTCCAGTAGACTCCATGTTCAATTTCAAGCGTCTAGATATATTATGGACCGCAATCAGATGTCAAGTCAAAGTGTGTGGGCACGTGCATTTGCTCGGAGATTCCATGTTTAATTTGGGCGTCTCGATATATTATGGGACTCAAACAGACATTCGAGTCAAACGTTGTGCTAGTTTGAATTTTTTAGGAGATTCTATGTTCAATTTCGAGAGTCTCAATATGTTATGGCCCGCAATCGGATATCAAAGTCAGAACTTATGGCCATTTAAATTTTCATGGAGCATCCGTGTTCAATTTCGGGATTCTTGATATATTTTGGGAGTCAATCGGGCATTCGATTCAAAAGTTATGGCAGTTTGGATTTGCGAGGAGATTCTTCGTTCAATTTTGAGAGTCTCGATATGTTATGGGCCGCAATCGGACGTCCGAGTTAAGACTTATCGTAATTTGAATTTGCCCAAAGCTTCCGTGTCGAATTTCAAGCGTCGCGGTATATGTTGGGACCCAATCTAACATCCATGTCAATAGTTATAGCGGTTTGAATATGCTCCAGCTTTCGTGTCCAATTTCGAGTTTCTCGATATGCAAGTTAAAAGTTATGGCTGTTTGATTTTTCCTTTAGCTTTCATCTTTAGCCTCGAGCTTTTCGATATGTTATGGGCCTCAATCGGGAAGTCGAGTCAAAAGTTATTGCAGTTTGGATTTTCCAGTAGACTCGGTGTTCAATTTCGAGCGTCTAGATATATTATGGACCGCAATCAGAAATCAAGTAAGAAGTTATGGGCATCTGAATTTGCTCGGAGCTTCCATGTTCAATTTCGGGCGTCTCGATATATTATGGGACTCAAACAGGCATCCGAGTCAAACGTTGTGCTAGTTTGAATTTTTTAGGAGATTCTATGTTCAATTTCGAGAGTCTCAATATGTTATGGCCCGCAATCGGATATCAAAGTCAGAACTTATGGCCATTTAAATTTTCCTGGAGCATCCGTGTTCAATTTTGGGAATCTTTATATATTTTGGGAGTCAATCGGGCATTCGATTCAAAAGTTATGGCAGTTTGGATTTGCGAGGAGATTCTTCGTTCAATTTTGTGAGTCTCGATATGTTATGGGCCTTAATCGGACGTCCGAGTTAAGACTTATCGTAATTTGAATTTGCCCAAAGCTTTCGTGTCGAATTTCAAGCATCGCGGTATATGTTGGGTCTCAATCAAACATCCGTGGCAATAGTTATAGCGGTTTGAATATGCTCCAGCTCTCGTGTCCCATTTCGAGTATCTCGATATGCAAGTTAAAAGTTATGGCTGTTTGATTTTTCATTTAGCTTTCGTCTTTCATCTCGAGCTTTTCGATATGTTATGGGCCTCAGTCGGGAAGTTGAGTCAAAAGTTATTGCAGTTTGGATTTTCCAGTAGACTCCGTGTTTAATTTCGAGCGTCTAGATATATTATGGACCGCAATCAGAAATCAAGTCAGAAGTTATGGGCATCTGAATTTTCTCGGAGCTTCCATGTTCAATTTCGGGCGTCTCGATATATGATGGAACTCAAACAAACATCCGTGTCAAATGTTGTGCTAGTTTGAATTTTTTTGGAGATTCTATTTCAATTTCGAGAGTCTCAATATGTTATTGCCTGCAATCGGATATCAAAGTCATAACTTATGGTCATTTAAATTTGCCTGGAGCATCCGTGTTCAATTTCGGGATTCTCGATATATTTTGGGAGTCAAACGGACATTCGATTCAAAAGTTATGGAAATTTGAATTTGCGAGGAGATTCTTCGTTCAATTTCGAGAGTCTCGATATGTTATGGGCCGCAATCGGACGTCAGAGTCAAGACTTATTGCAATTTGAATTAGTCCAAAGCTTCCTTGTCGAATTTCAAGCATCGCGGTATATGTTGGGTCTCAATGAGACATCCATGTCAAATGTTATAGCGGTTTGAATATGCTCCAGCTTTCGTGTCTCTCGATATTTAAGTCAAAAGTTATTTCCGTTGGAATATCCCTGGAGCTTTCGTCTTTCACCTCGGGCGTCTCGATATGCTATGGGCCTCAATCGAAAACTTGAGTCAAAAGTTATTGTAGTTTGGATTTTCCAGTAGACTCCGTGTTTAATTTCGAGCGTCTAGATATATTATGGACCGCAATCAGAAATCAAGTCAGAAGTTATGGGCATCTTAATTTGCTCGGAGCTTCCATGTTCAATTTCGGGCGTCTCAATATATTATCGGACTCAAACAGACATCCGAGTCAAACGTTGTACTAGTTTGAATTTTTTAGGAGATTCTATTTCAATTTCGAGAGTCTCAATATGTTATGGCCTGCAATCGAATATCAAATTCAGAACTTATGGCCATTTCAATTTTCCTGGAGAATCCGTGTTCAATTTTTGGAATCTTTACATATTTTGGGAGTCAATCGGACATTCGATTCAAAAGTTATGGCAGTTTAAATTTGCGAGGAGATTCTTCGTTCAATTTTGAGAGTCTTGATATGTTATGGGCCGCAATCGGACGTTCGAGTTAAGACTTATCGTAATTTGAATTTGCCCAAAGCTTCCGTGTCGAATTTCAAGCATCGCGGTATATGTTGGGTCTCAATCAAACATCCGTGTCGATAGTTATAGCGGTTTGAATATGCTCCAGCTCTCGTGTCCCATTTCGAGTATCTCGATATGCAAGTTAAAAGTTATGGCTGTTTGATTTTTCATTTAGCTTTCGTCTTTCATCTCGAGCTTTTCGATATGATATGGGCCTCAGTCGGGAAATCAAGTCAAAAGTTATTGCAGTTTGGATTTTCCAGTAGACTCCGTGTTTAATTTCGAGCGTCTAGATATATTATGGACCGCAATCGATATGTTATGGGCTGCAATCGGACGTCAGAGTCAAGACTTATCGCAATTGGAATTTGTCCAAAGCTTCCTTGTCGAATTTCAAGCGTCGCGGTATATGTTGGGTCTCAATGAGACATCCATGTCAAATGTTATAGCGGTTTGAATATGCTCCAGCTTTCGTGTCTCTCGATATTTAAGTCAAAAGTTATTGCCGTTGGAATATCCCTGGAGCATTGGTCTTTCATCTCGAGCATCTCAATATGTTATGAGCCTCAATCGGAAACTTGAGTCAAAAGTTATTGCAATTTGGATTTTCCAGTAGACTCCTTGTTCAATTTCGAGCGTCTCGATATATTATGGACCGCAATCAAAAATAAAGTCAGAATTTATGGGAATCTAAATTTGCTCGGAGCTTCGATGTTCAATTTCGGGCGTCTCAATATATTATGGGACTCAAACAGGCATCCGAGTCAAACGCTATGCTAGTTTGATTTTTTTGGGAGATTCTATTTCAATTTCGAGAGTCTTAATATGTTATGGCCTGCAATCGGATATCAAAGTAAGAACTTATGGCCATTTAAATTTGCCTGGAGCATCCGTGTTCATTTTTGGGAATCTCGATATATTTTGGGAGTCAATCGGACATTCGATTCAAAAGTTAAGGAAGTTTGAATTTGCGAGGAGATTCTTCCTTCACTTTCGAGAGTCTCGATATGTTATGGGCCGCAATCGGACGTCTGAGTCAAGACTTATCGCAATTTGAATTTGTCCAAAGCTTCCTTGTCGAATTTCAAGCGTCGTGGTATATGTTGGGTCTCAATGAGACATCCATGTCAAATGTTATAGCGGTTTGAATATGCTCCAGTTTTCATGTCTCTCGATATTTAAGCCAAAAGTTATTGCCGTTGGAATATCTCTCGAGCATTCGTCTTTCACCTCGAGCATCTCGATATGTTATGAGCCTCAATCGGAAACTTGAGTCAAAAGTTATTGCAGTTTGGATTTTCCAGTAGACTCCGTGTTCAATTTCGAGCGTCTCGATATATTATGGACCGCAATCAAAAATCAAGTCAGAAGTTATAGGAATTTAAATTTGCTCGGAGCTTCGATGTTCAATTTCGGGCGTCTCGATATATTATGGGACTCAAACAGACATCCGAGTCAAACGCTATGCTAGTTTGATTTTTTTGGGAGATTCTATTTCAATTTCGAGAGTCTTAATATGTTATGGCCTGCAATCGGATATCAAAGTCAGAACTTATGGCCATTTAAATTTTCCTGGAGCATTCGTGTTCAATTTTGGGATTCTCGATATATTTTGGGAGTCAATCTGGCATTCGATTCAAAAGTTATGGAAGCTTGAATTTGCGAGCAGATTCTTCGTTCAATTTCGAGAGTCTCGATATGTTACGTGCCGTAATCGAACATCCGAGTCAAGACTTATCATAATTTGAATTTGCCCAAACTTCCGTGTCGAATTTCAAGCGTCACGGTATATGTTGGGTCTCAATCAGACATCCATGTCAAATGTTATAGCGGTGTGAATATGCTCCAGCTTTCGTGTCTCTCGATATTTAAGTCAAAAGTTATTGTCATTGGAATATCCCTGGAGCTTTCGTATTTCATCTCGAGCATCTCGATATGTTATGAGCCTCAATCGGAAACTTGAGTCAAAAGTTATTGCAGTTTGGATTTTCTAGTAGACTCCGTGTTCAATTTTGAGCGTCTCGATATATTATGGAGCACAATCAAAAATCAAGTCAAAAGTTATGGGAATCTAAATTTGCTCGGAGCTTCGATGTTCTATTTCTGGCGTCTCGATATATTATGGGACTAAAACAGATATACGAGTCAAACGCTATGCTAGTTCGATTTTTATGGGAGATTCTATTTCAATTTTGAGAGTCTTAATATGTTATGGCCTGCAATCGGATATCAAAGTCATAACTTATGGCCATTTAAATTTTCCTGGAGCATTCGTGTTCAATTTTGGGATTCTCGATATATTTTGGGAGTCAATCTGACATTCGATTCAAAAGTTAAGGAAGTTTGAATTTGCGAGGAGATTCTTCATTAAATTTTGAGAGTCTCGATATGTTACGGGCCGCAATCGAACATCCGAGTCAAGACTTATCATAATTTGAATTTGCCCAAACTTCCGTGTCGAATTTCAAGCGTCACGGTATATGTTGGGTCTCAATCAGACATCCATGTCAAATGTTATAGCGGTGTGAATATGCTCCAGCTTTCGTGTCTCTCGATATTTAAGTCAAAAGTTATTGTCATTGGAATATCCCTGGAGCTTTCGTATTTCATCTCGAGCATCTCGATATGTTATGAGCCTCAATCGGAAACTTGAGTCAAAAGTTATTGTAGTTTGGATTTTCCAGTAGACTCCGTGTTCAATTTCGAGCGTCTCGATATATTATGGAGCACAATCAGAAATCATGTCAGAAGTTATGGGAATCTAAATTTGCTCGGAGCTTCGATGTTCTATTTCTAGCGTCTCGATATATTATGGGACTGAAACAGATATCCGAGTCAAACGCTATGCTAGTTCGATTTTTATGGGAGATTCTATTTCAATTTTGAGAGTCTTAATATGTTATGGCCTACAATCGGATATCAAAGTCAGAACTTATGGCCATTTAAATTTTCCTGGAGCATCCGTGTTCAATTTTGGGATTCTCGATATATTTTGGGAGTCAATCTGGCATTCGATTCAAAAGTTATGGAAGCTTGAATTTGCGAGGAGATTCTTCGTTCAATTTCGAGAGTCTCGATATGTTACGGGCCGCAATCGAACATCCGAGTCAAGACTTATCATAATTTGAATTTGCCCAAACTTCTGTGTCGAATTTCAAGCGTCACGGTATATGTTGGGTCTCAATCAAACATCGATGTCAAAATTTATAGCGGTTTGAATATGCTCCATCTTTCGTGTCCAATTTCGAGTGTCTCGATATTCAAGTTAAAAGTTATGGCTGTTTGATTTTTCCTGGAGCTTTTGTCTTTCATCTCGAACGTCTCGATATGTTATGGGCCTTGTCGCAACCTACCCTTCGGCGGGAAGGCGACGCGTGACTCGCGCGATGCGTGCTCCACGAAAGGAATACGCGCGGAGTCGCCACCAACGTTTATTTGAGGAAAACGTCGGAAAAACCGGAAAAGACGCGATCTACGAACTTTTAAGTGAAAGGTTCGGGAGTTGTATTTACGCACGGGGAAGGTATTAGCACCCCACATGTCCGCCCCAAGGGACGGCAGCCTTTAATCGAATGTGCAAACATGACTTTGATTTTTTATATTCCCTTTTTATGTCTCTATATCCTTTATACCCTTTTTATATTTTCTCTTTTTGTGGTCGACAAGGGTGTTTCCCTTTGCTCCTACGTATTCCTCAATTTGGGATGAGAAAATCAGACCTACGTAGTTCTTTTGGAACAAAGTGTTTGGTTAAGTTGTTTTTTGTCTTTTTTTGCAAAATATGTTTTTATTGAACAAAAGGTCATTTAAGGTGTTGAACCATTAACGGTCTTTTGATTTTGAAAGGGGAGAAACGTTAAGGCTTTGGACCATTTAACGATCTCTTGTTTTTGAAAGGAGAGAAACGTTAAGGCATTGGACCATTAACGATCTCTTGTTTTTGAAAGGAGAGAAACGTTAAGGCATTGGACCATTAACGATCTCTTGGGGTGGTCGACAAAAGCGGGGCTTTTGCTCCTACGTATCCTCAATGAGGAACTCAGACCTACGTAGTTCTTTCAAAAGCGGTAAAGTTACATGTTGATTTTATGCTTTTGAACGGTCCATGTTAACCGATAAAAGCAAAGAGGACCGTTTAAGGCGTTGGACCTTAAAACGGTTTTTTAGTGATTTTCGGACAAAACTTGATTTGTGAGTCTATTTTAGTCTTAGTTTCACTTTGGTTATTAATCAATTCATTCAAGGAAACTTCCAAAGAAAAAACGTCCGATTGATTTTTTTGTTTTATTTTATTCAAAGATATTTTGTTCATTTTATTATTATTTTTCAAGATATTTTGATTATTTTATTATTATTTTACTTTTTTTTTGTTTAACCGAGGTTATAGCGTGAACGATCGGTTAGATTTCATTTTAAAAGTGATTAAATGAGATTACAACACAAATGATCGGTTGAAATTCATTTTATCATTTATTAGGTGAGAAAACGGCTTAAATAAACGGTAAAAGCGCGTTAAAGACGGAAGAAAAGAAATCGAAAATAAAGATGAAAGCTTAAAAAAACAAGAAATGAATTGAAAGTCTCGGATTCGAAAACTTACCCGTTGAAGAACGAAGAACGGATGAAGAACGATGAAGAACGGACGAAAACCTTCACGGATTTGCTTACGGAAACATCTCGGAAGCGTTACGGAAGCACCTCGGCTTGGATTTTCTTCACGGAAACAATTTTTTTCACCCAAAACAGCTGAAATGCATAGCCAGGGGGCTGAGGGATCCTTAGAACAGCCCCCTTCAGCCTTTTTATAGGAAAAAGGGGGAGGAGGTTGCCGCCCAGCTCGCCCAGGCGACCTTAGCTCGCCCAGGCGAGCTGGGTTGCTTCCTCCAGAAGCAACCCAGCTTCAAAAAACGTTCTGGAAGGCCCAATTCAAAATTTCGAAATTGCTATTTGCACCCCCCAATTTTGATAAGTTCACCCCCCTCTTTCGTAATTTACGGAAAAGTTACGGAAGCCTTACGGAAGCATATAGGACTTGATTTTCTTCTTTTTTTCTCTTCCGTCTCACCCGTATTAAGTTAATTATGCTTATTTAGAGTTATGGGAATTTTACGGAAGCATTACGGGTGTCCCGGAAGCCCCGGAATCCCATTTTTCAACAAAACGGGGGGTGTGGTGGCCATCTAGCTCGCCCAGGCGAGCTCAGCTCGCCCAGGCGAGCTAGGTTACTTCAATCTTAAGCAAGAAATTGCCCAGAAACCTCTAGAAGGGCCCAGATTCGAAAATTACTGTTTGCACCCCCCATTTTACTAAATACACACCCCTTTGGCTTTTTTTTTTGGTGATTCTTTTTTCGTAAAGTTACGGAAACTTACGAATTTCGTAACGATACTTGTTTTCTTTCCGTAATGTTACGGAACCTTGCGGATTACATAATCATCCCCTTTTTGACTTACGGAATGTTACGGAACCTCACTTAATTATGCAACGATGCTTCCATTTGATTTCCGGTGTGTCACGGAAACTTACGGATTGTGCATCAATATTTTTTTGGTTTTTCGGCATGTCCTGGAATTTCATAAATTGCCTAATGATGGGTGCCAAGCACCTCACAAGGACCAAAGAATGGTCGCATGTCATCAAGCAAAGGTCCCCGGACGAAATTAGGGTATGACAGTTGCCCCTCTTTACTTGTCTTTTATTGGAGATAAAAGAAAAGTAAAGATAAGACACTAATTTCGTCCCTCTCGATTTGACGAGAGTCGCGGGTGACCGTGACTTGTCGTTCCTAGGATTTCACAAATTGCCTAATGATGGGTGCCAAGCACCTCACAAGGACCAAAGAATGGTCACATGTCGTCAAGCAAAGGTCCCCGAAAATCAGTGTATGACACTAATTTCGCTCCTCTCGGTTGACGAGAGTCGCGGGCGACCATGAAATTTCCGCATGTAAATGACTTTGTTGTTCCCGGAGGAACAAAAGGTGCAGAAGACTGTGTCAGCCCTCTGCGTGCCATCGGACACAACTGTGTCTGCCTAGCAAAGGGGTGCAGATAACCGTAAGGTATCTCCGCGTATCATGGGTGCAGAATGACCAAACTTGGTCTCTGCGTGCCATCGGACACAACTGTGTCTGCCTAGCAAAGGGGTGCAGATAACCGTAAGGTATCTCCGCGTATCATGGGTGCAGAATGACCAAACTTGGTCTCTGCTTGTCATCGGGCCCGCCGCCTCTGGATGACAAAAGGGTGCGAATAACCGTAAGGTATCTCCGCGTATCATGGGTGCAGAATGACCAAACTTGGTCTCTGCTTGTCATCGGGCCCGCCGCCTCTGGATGACAAAAGGGTGCAGATAACCGTAAGGTATCTCCGCGTATCATGGGTGCCGAATGATCAAACTTGGTCTCTGCGTGCCATCGGACACAACTGTGTCTGCCTAGCAAAGGGGTGCAGATAACCGTAAGGTATCTCCGCGTATCATGGGTGCAGAATGACCAAACTTGGTCTCTGCTTGTCATCGGGCCCGCCGCCTCTGGATAGCAAAGGGGTGCAGATAACCGTAAGGTATCTCCGCGTATCATGGGTGCAGAATGACCAAACTTGGTCTCTGCTTGTCATCGGGCCCACCGCCTCTGGATGACAAAAGGGTGCATGTCACATGACCTCAGGGTCAGTATGACAAAGATTATGGGGCGGCCGACAAAAGCAAAGCTCTTGCTCCTACGTATCCTCCAATGAGGAACTCAGACCTACGTAGTTCTGGATAACTTGTGAGACTTGAAAAAGTCTCGGTGTTTTCTCCACTAAAATGCAAACATGCTTTAGCAAAGAGACAAATATTCCAACTGATTTAGAGCAGCATATGATTTTTTGAGTGAAAAACAATGCGTCTACCAGGGAAGGAGAGTCTGCTGATGAAATCTCCCATAACCATAAATGAGATTTTGGATGTTAGCATTTTGTTTCTAAATGACCATTTAGAGGAAACACTGGGTTCGACAAAAATAGAAGAAATCCACTCAAAGTGTATCAATCTTGCACAGGTAAGTGTTTCATCCTAATTCCGAACCATAGATATGTCATGACTTGACTTTGCAAATTATTTCCTATCAAATCAAAAATTACATGCGTGATCATGGATCAAATAGGACTTCCCTTGGGAATGGGTTCTTTTGGGGAGTTTTTCGGTTTTTATGTGTTTTTGGCTTTTGATTTTTCTGGCCTTTTTCTTTTTCTGTTTTTGTTTAGTGCGGGGCGAGAAAAAAAGGTCGCTAGCGCACGGGATTTTGGTTGGTAATTAAAGGGAGAAGACCATTTTAGGTCGTGGTTTCCTTTCTTTTTTGTTTCATTTGGTGACAATTCTGTATTGTTCAGATATTGTCCGGTCCAAAGACCTCTCTGCACATTTCTTCTGTTTTCTTTCGATCCTTGATCAGGAGCTTTCTTTCCTTCTTTTCTTTTCCTTTTTCTTTCTCCCGTTCTTTGATTGGGAATTTTCTTTCTCTTCTTTTTGCTTTCTCCCACTCTTTGATTGGGAATTTCCTTTCTTTTCTTTTTGCTTTCTCCCACTCTTTGATTGGGAATTTCCTTTCTTTTTCTTTTTGCTTCCGAGGGTAAGGATTATGGTGAGTCAGGATTTTGGCTCAAGGTTTGTAGAATGGCTAGACATGATACATGTCGGGGTTTGGTTTGGCTCAAGGATAAAGGGGTTGCCTTACATTATTTCCATGACACAAAATGCAAAAATGATGATTTGGAAACTTTATGCAAAACTGGTCATGCATGCACCTATGCGGACACTCAAGTGTCAAATTTTTATGGTCATGTGATGCTAGGGCTCAGGATTCATTTCCTCTATTTTAAATCAACCCAATGTTTCCAAAATATGTTCTTTTATCAATTTGTGCATTCATCCGGGTCCATTTCGGGCGTCAGGGGAAATTTCATAGCATTCACCCTTCAGGTGTACACATTTTTTCCAAAAACTAGTTATGATCAGTGAATTTTTTTCAAAGAAAAGTTGGAAGTCATCTCTTTTCAAAAGCATGTTGGTTTTTCAGCTAGACAACTTATTTTCTTTTTTCTCCTTCTTCTTTTTTTTTTATCATTATCATTTGTTTATTTCTTTTTCTTGTTTGTTTTCTTTTTCCCCCCCCCTTTTTTTTTTCATGAGGTATTTTGCTACCTAAACATGTGTATATTTTTGCGAGGTATTTTTGCTATATACATGCATATCCAAGGTATCTTGCTACCTAAGCATACATATATATGTTTTGTAAGGTATTTTTGTTGTATACATGCATATCCAAGGTATCTTGCTACCTAAACATACATATATATATTTTGTGAGGTATCTTTTTGCTACATACATGCATATCTAAGGTATCTTGCTACCTAAACATACATATATATATTTTGTGAAGTATTTTTTTTGTTTACATACATGCATATCTAAGGTATTTTCACTACCTAAACATACATATATATATTTTGTGAGGTATGACTACCTTCCGAGCTTGCGCTTGTTTTATTTAAATCCCCAGGATCATGAGCAACTAGGTGCGTCCTACTATAAAAAGTGATCAAATAACAAGCATAGATTCAAAAGGTACTAGGTTGCCTCCTAGTAGCGCTTCTTTAACGTCTTTAGCTGGACGCATGATGGCTTGTAGGTCACGGACCTAGTACTTTGCTTACCTTTGGCTTTGGATTTGGTTGCCTGTTGGTCGGCCATGTGTTGTAGGCAACGCTCTAACCTTTTTGCGGATGAGCTGAGGTTAACTCTAGAGGTGGTGGTGGTGTGTCTATTGCCCGCTACCGGCCATCCCAATGCTACTGTGGTGTTTCGCCCTGCGCCTGCCTGGGGGCGCAGTACTTCTTGATGAAAGCTCGATTAGTAGGGGGCCTGATGCCCTTGCTGGAGGTGACAGGTACTCCGTAGAACTGACAGAGACCCGTAATTAGAGCTTGACAACCCCAAGACCCTGTTGGACTTCTTCGGGTCCACTGGGTGTCTTGCAGGCGCGATCCCTGCAAACAATAGATGAAATCAGAAATCAGTTGAGCGATGTGCATACTTACCTATGATGATGTGACCTTATCCGGGGGGGTACGAGCACCGTGTAGGACTGATAGAGGCCCGTAACCAGAGCTGGAAACCCCAGGGCCCTGTTGGACTTTTCCGGGTCCACTGGGTGTCTCTTGGGTGCGATCCCTGCAAACAATAGATGGTATCAGAAATCAGTTGAACTATATGCATACTTACCCATGTCGGGACGACACAGACCAACTGATACTTTTGCAGGGGGAGATTGGCATTGCGGTCGCTGGGCAGAATGTTGCTAAGTAGCAATGTCATCTATATCTGTGTAAGAGTGGTCATGTTGGTGCGCATGGTCCGCACTTGTCTCTTTGCAGTGGTACGGGTGAAATCTTGCCCCGGTATGCATAGTAGCTGTGTGATAGCCTCCCTCTCTGGTTGTGCTTGCACAGTTGGTCGCCCTCCAATATCAGGGGGTGGCCCAGGAACCGTCAAAAGGAAACTACAAGCCCCTTAACCGGGAGTGCAAGTCTCGGTTAAGCATTTAAGCACAGAGGACCTTAAATTATCTTAAGGTGTGGATATGGAGCCCACTGAAAGTGAGGACGCGTAGTCCTCTAAAGGCGAGGGCGTGTAGCCCTCTGAAGTTCAGGACGTGTCGCCTTTCGAAGGCGAGGGAGTGTAGTCCTATGATGGCAAGGATGTGCAATCCTCTGAAGGTGAGGGCATGCCCCCCTTTGAAAATGGGGAACATGTAGTCCTCTGATGGCGAGGACGTGTAGTCCTCTAAAGGTGAGGACGTGTAGTCCTCTCAAGGCGAGGACGTGTAGTCCTCTCAACGGTGAGGGTAACAAGTACCCAAGGTGAGGGCGTGTAGCCCTCTCAAGGCGAGGACATGTAGTCCTCTGGAGGTGAGGGCATGCAGCCCTCTGATGGTGAGGACGGGTAGTCCTCTCAAGTCGAGGACGTGTAGTCCTCTCAACGGTGAGGGTAACTAGTACCCAAGGTGAGGGCGTGTAGCCCTCTCAAGGCGAGGACATGTAGTCCTCTGGAGGTGAGGGCGTGCAGCCCTCTGATGGTGAGGACGTGTAGTCCTCTCAAGGCGAGGACGTGTAGTCCTCTCAACGGTGAGGGTAACTAGTACCCAAGGTGAGGGCGTGTAGCCCTCTCAAGGCGAGGACATGTAGTCCTCTGGAGGTGAGGGCGTGCAGCCCTCTGATGGTGAGGACGTGTAGTCCTCTCAACGGTGAGGGTAACTAGTACCCAAGGTGAGGGCGTGTAGCCCTCTCAAGGCGAGGACATGTAGTCCTCTGGAGGTAAGGGCGTGCAGCCCTCTGATGGCAAGGACATGAAGTCCTCTGATGGCGAGGACATGTAGTCCCTCTCAAGGCGAGGACGTGTAGTCCTCTCAAGGCGAGGACATGTAGTCCTCTGGAGGTAAGGGCGTGCAGCCCTCTGATGGCAAGGACATGAAGTCCTCTGATGGCGAGGACATGTAGTCCTCTCAAGGCGAGGACGTGTAGTCCTCTCAACGGTGAGGGTAACTAGTACCCAAGGTGAGGGCGTGTAGCCCTCTCAAGGCGAGGACATGTGGTCCTCTGAAGGTGAGGGCGTGCAGCCCTCTGTTGGCGAGGACATGTAGTCCTCTCAAGGCGAGGACGTGTAGTCCTCTCAAGGCGAGGACGTGTAGTCCTCTCAAGGCGAGGACGTGTAGTCCTCTGGAGGTGAGGGCGTGCAGCCCTCTGATGGTGAGGACGTGTAGTCCTCTCAAGGCGAGGACGTGTAGTCCTCTCAACGGTGAGGGTAACTAGTACCCAAGGTGAGGGCGTGTAGCCCTCTCAAGGCGAGGACATGTGGTCCTCTGAAGGTGAGGGCGTGCAGCCCTCTGTTGGCGAGGACATGTAGTCCTCTCAAGGCGAGGACGTGTAGTCCCCTCAACGGTGAGGGTAACTAGTACCCAAGGTGAGGGCGTGTAGCCCTCTCAAGGCGAGGACAGGTAGTCCTCTGGAGGTGAGGGCGTGCAGCCCTCTGATGGCGAGGACATGTAGTCCTCTCAACGGTGAGGGTAACTAGTACCCAAGGTGAGGGCGTGTAGCCCTCTCAAGGCGAGGACATGTAGTCCTCTGGAGGTAAGGGCGTGCAGCCCTCTGATGGTGAGGACGTGTAGTCCTCTCAAGGCGAGGACGTGTAGTCCTCTGACGGTGAGGGTAACTAGTACCCAAGGTGAGGGCGTGTAGCCCTCTCAAGGCGAGGACGTGTAGTCCTCTGAAGGTGAGGGCGTGCAGCCCTCTGATGGCGAGGACGTGTAGTCCTCTCAAGGCGAGGACGTGTAGTCCTCTGACGGTGAGGGTAACTAGTACCCAAGGTGAGGGCGTGTAGCCCTCTCAAGGCGAGGACATGTAGTCCTCTGAAGGTGAGGGCGTGCAGCCCTCCGATGGTGAGGACGTGTAGTCCTCTCAAGGCGAGGACGTGTAGTCCTCTGACGGTGAGGGTAACTAGTACCCAAGGTGAGGGCGTGTAGCCCTCTCAAGGCGAGGACATGTAGCCCTCTGAAGGTGAGGACATGTAGTCCTCTCAAGGCGAGGACGTGTAGTCCTCTTAACGGTGAGGGTAACTAGTACCCAAGGTGAGGGCGTGTAGCCCTCTGATGGCGAGGACATGAACTCCTCTGATGGCGAGGACATGTAGCCCTCTGAAGGTGAGGACATGTAGTCCTCTCAAGGCGAGGACGTGTAGTCCTCTCAATGGTGAGGGTAACTAGTACCCAAGGTGAGGGCGTGTAGTCCTCTAAAGGTGATAGGTACAAGTACCCAAGGGTCCACCCTTATGAGAAAGCAAGAGATCGACTCATCGAGAGGGCCGGTCATCCCAAATCCACAAGATTTGGACATTAGATGTAGGAAATCTATGCAGTTAACATAATTTTTGGGGATGCAGATGCATGCAACCTTTGTCGTGAAATTTTGGTAAATGCAGACTTGTAATGGAAAGTTGTACAATGTTCATGTCATTCTTTCCTTGTTTTGTGATTTTGATTTTGATTTAATTTTTTTGGAAAACACAGATTGACTGTCCTTTTGAAAGAGGTGATAATTCATGCAACCTCATCCTATCTTTTTGCAAATCTCTCCAGGAACTCCCTCAGAGTGTATGTTCTGTTTGATTTAGTCACTTGACCGTTTTGGAGTGACGGCAATGGAGCCATTTGATGTTTAATCAATCCATCGAAATCCTAGGGTTTGTCTCCCCCTTTTTTTTTTTTTTTTTTTTTCTTGTTTTAAAAACATCGACGGGTGTGAACTTTTGATCGGCCCCTATGTTCACTTGAGGCTCATGCACGGTGCCCCTCATTGCCCCAGTGTAAGGCTTTGAGGTACCAATCGTTGTCTTTCGTCATGACCTTGTAGCTGGGAACCTATTGAGTGAGAACTTCTAATCTGCCCCTAGGTTCGCTTGAAGCTCATGCACGGTGCCCCTCATTGCCCCAGTGTAAGGCTTTGAGGTACCAATCGTTGTCTTTCGTCATGGCCTTGTAGGAGGGAACCTATTGGGTGAGAACTTCTAATCTGCCCCTAGGTTCGCTTGAGGTTTTTGCATGGTGCCTTTCGTTGCCCCAGTGTAGGGCTTAGAGGTACCAAGTGTTGTCTTGTTTTTACGACCTCGTAGTGAGGAAGAATGAAAGAAGCAGTTGATTCTTGCAAAAAGAATTTTCCAAGGACGAGAAATAGTTGAAGGATTTTTCAGCTGATGGATTTAAGCAAGATGTTTTTGATGTCTTGGTGATGCTAAAGGATCAAGTACTTCTAAGTTTTATTCAAGACAAGAATCCAAGAAAGTCAAGATATATGATCAAGTTTGATCTCTTAGAATCTTTAGGAAGAAGTTTCCAAATTGAAACAAACAAAAGGTTTGACCAAAGAATTCTATCATTTCAAATTGAGATTTGCTCTCTGGTAATTGATTACCAGTAGTTGAAAATGTTTTAATACAAATTTTTAAAACCTGTAATCGATTACATAAGTCTTGTAATTGATTACCAGAGGGGATTTTCAGAAAATAATTTCCAAGAGACATATCTATTCAAATTTTTTATGAACGGCCATTCAAATGTTTTAACGAGAGTTTTCATTGCCCAAACAGTTTTATCCTCTCGAAAGATCAAGAGTTTTTCTGAACTGAAATGTCTTATCCTCTCAAAAAGATTCCTTAGTCAACCACTTGCTTATTCAATAAGGAATTTTTGATTGATCTTCATTTTACAATCTACCTCTTTTACGAGAGACCTCTTCTTCTCTTCTTCTTATTTCTGAAAAGGGATTAAGAGACCGTGGGTCTCTTGTTGTAGAGGATTCCTGAACACAAGGGAAGGGTTATCCCTGTGTGCATTGTTAATCCGAAAAGAGAGATTGATAGTTCAATTTGGGGAATAGTCTTTGCATCTTAATTCAACCCCCCTTTTTCTTAAGGTAACTGAGGCCATTTGTCCACATCCTATTCTTGATAACTCACTTCTCTCTAAAAAGACAAAATGAGGTCACATGAACGTCTATATTTTTACTTGAAAACACAGTCAATCAAATGCCTTTTTATTTTTTATTTTGAAACTTATTTGTTTTGAACTTTGCTCGTTGTTTTACGGCACCCCCACCAACGTGCAAGATGAGTAATCTCTGATTGAACGGTCTTGGAAGTCAACACTCAGGAGCGCAGGTTGCTTGAGCAGACAGACCAATGGCTTACACCCACATTCCGGTGAAAGTTGAATAAGCAAACTGAATAAGCAAACATGCGTTTGTGAGAGGATGAGGGACAAAGATATCAACTTTATCCATTTCATTTAACATTGTAGCTGTGGTTTACAATAATGGCATAAACTTGGAAACCCTGATGAGTCATTAGGGACACCTAACAACAGCTTTCAAAATTGCCCCATGTGTGGCATCTCTTGTCAATGTCGGGATTTACACGCAATTCTCCTCAAATTTCAGCCAGCCCGCATCAATTAGACCTTGCACCTTACGCTTCAGAGCCCTACCATGCTCAATGGAATGCCCCAGGGCTCCTCCACGATAAGCACACGTTGCGTTCGAGTCGTATCCTCAGAAAAATGGAGGTTGATGAACCTTGGCTAGGGTTATGGCTACCATTGAATTATCAAGTAGATATGGGAGCAAGTCAGCATAGGACACTGGAATTGGGGTGAATTCTACAGGCTTTCTCGCTGCAAAATTCACTTCTTGGTTGGTGTTTTTGGTTTGTGCTAAAGGTGGTGTTCGTCATTGGAAGTGCGGTAGACAGACTTTGTGGTAGATTTAGGGATGGCCTTTGTGGATACCTGGGTGGTTGGTAAGGAGAAGGTTTGTTATTGGCTGAGTAAAGATATTGTTGGGTTGGTGGGAAACTTGGTCGTACAGGAATGGCAGTCACAGCATGGGTTTCTCCCTCATCCTCACCCTCTTTTTTTTGCCCCAGTTTTCTCAGTCGTCCTAGTAGGATGATCAAATTTGCCTCTTTTCGGATCCACTTCGATCTTTTTGCTGGCGAAGACCAAATCTGTAAAACTTGAAGGTGTGTAACCCACCATTTTTTCCATAGTAGAACACCGGTCACGTGTCTACTATCATTGTGATAATCTCTTTCTCTATTTTTGGGGGTGCTACTTGAGTTGCCAAGTCTCTCCATCTTTGGGCGTATTCTTTGAAAAATTCGTGCTCCCTTTCTGCACACTTTTTGTAGTTGCATCCTATCCGGAGCCATATCAGAATTGTACTGACACTGCCTAATGAAGGCAACCATTAGGTCCTTCCAAGAATGGACTCAAGCAGGTTCCTAAGTTAGTATACCAGGCGACAGTTGTCCTAGTAAGACTTTCTCAGGAAAAATGTATCAGCAGTTTCTCATCTTTTGCGTATGCCCCCATCTTCCGACAGTACATCTTTAGATGGTTCTTGGAGCGAGTAGTCCCTTTGTACTTGCCAAAGTCCGGCACCTTGAACTTGGGAACGACCATGTTTGGGTATTAGGAACAACTCTTCTAGGTTAGCAAAGGCATAATCTTCACCTCCTTCAATGGCCCTGAGCCTTTCCTCTAGATGATCCAACTTTCCCATTCCTGCCATAGTCATGAGGGTTTTTAACCGCTGTGGAATGCAAGAGGTGCAGTTGTGGGTGATACTGAGGGCCCTCCAAAGGGTTTTGTAGGGGTATACCACCAACTGCTTGCCCTTCAGTGGTATATCCGAGCCAAGGCTCGAAGTCGGCTAGATTGTGATGGGGAATTTCATGGGTCTCTTCCACGGTTTAAGAGACATGTGCATGATCAGTTTGGGGTTGCTGGCTTTCAATGGGTATAGGAGTGGAGTTATTGACATTCTTATTGGGAGTGTACGCCACATTGGGTGGCGTATAGTTGAGAGGCAAGCCATATGACGGGAAGGCATGCTCATTTTGAATTTGCACATCATGGGGGCCGCCCGTACTTCCTAAATCTTTGCCTACCATATTTGAGGTTGGATGATTCATTTGCTTGAGGCCAGATGGGAGCATCGGGTTCACCTTAGCGACAGCGCTAATAGCGGCAACTATAACCGCATAGGCTTCCATTATCTTCTTCATGCTCATCATGGCCTTCATCATTGTGGTCATTTGCTCTTTTATGGCCTCCATTTTCGGCCTTCATCTTCTCTTGCACCTCCTCTGCTTCACCCATTACTCTAGCTCTAGCACGAGTTCGGTAAGGGCGCCGTAAAGCGTGTCCTTTTCTTTTTGATAAGTTCATTTTATTTTATTTTATTTTATTTTTCAAGGAAAGAATGCAATGAGCAATGCAACCAATGAAAAGCACGGATGCATGCGAATGATGTACAGTCGAAGTATTGCGAATTTTTACGCTGGATATGGGGTTGAATCAATTTAGATTTTCAACATGGTCCATGACATCTTTGTCAAGGTGAAACTGGAAGTAACAAGGACATCAACAATCCTAAATATGTTTGGCAGTAGACGAAGCAGTGATGTGACTCGATTCATCTTTTGCCCCAATTTTGCAGGACGGTTACTTCCATATTTCAACTTGACTTGATGAACCTTTTTGTAAAAGCTTGAGCTTGGTTCAACCCCGTAATCCAAGGAATGGAAATTCTGATCGCCAATACTTCAACAACATCTCATAGGGATGAATGACTCGGGCATACTTTAAGCTTATGCATGGAAAATGTAATTATGAAATTGAGATGCCCGAAGAAACACCATTTCCTAGTTAACCATGCATTAGGTACCATGTTCAATTATTTTGTTTTTAAGTGAAACGGGTTTATGATCCCAACATGGTTGGCTCCTAACACATGAAACTAAGAATGTAGCGTGAAGTTTCACGCTTCCCCCTTCTTTGTTTTTGTTTTGTAGAGGAAAACGCAAGGATGAGCAAACATGAAAACAAATGGTATGCAATTTTGCAGATCAAAAAGTTTGTTGAACGCATATGCATGATGATGCCATGACTTATGCTAAATGTGAGGCCGGAATATGATAACGGACAAATGCAGGATATGTCCATTATGATGTTATGAAGAGATGCTTATGCGATGCATGATATGAATGCATTTTACGGACACGAGAGCCCGGAAAATTATCTCTTCTTACTTGCGCATTTGGGGGCGCAGTGCCCCATGTGTACAATTAAGAAGGTGATATGGACCTTCCGGCTTCCCGTGACAAAGGACGAGACCAACATACAATGCATGCTAGAGATAAAATGTGGGAGTGATTTGATTTGCACAAGCTTTTTGGAGTAGAAACATGGGACCAACTCATTTTATTTCAAAAAGGAAGTCGTATCTAGTCAAGGTCTAAGAGACCATACAAGTTTCCTAACGATTTTATGTGGGCCATTAAGTCTACCATATGCTGACAATAGCCGAGAAGCCCATGAATCTCTTCGGGGGCGGAGTAGGTGTCTGCCATTGCCTTGGCCTTGGCTAACAATCGGGGAAGTTCTTGACTCCCGTTCAAGGTAAGAGCAAACCGATCCATCCACATGGTTGCCTCTTGGTGTAAAGAGTCGATCACCCTTCCTCTAGCCTCTTTTTCCGCGTATACTTGGGCATATTCGTCCGCAATCCTATGCTCGTGGGCCGCGGCTAGACCTAACTCTTCTTGGTACTTGGCGATGATAGCTAGCATGTTGGTCTCCGTCTCGCATAAACGGTGAGACAAGCTTCTTTTGGACCTTGAACAGGCAACTAACTCCTCTTTCAAAACCATGCCATGTGCTCGCGACTGGTCCTTTTCTTCCCTTCGCAACTTGAGTTCACTATTGCTACCCCATAGAGCTCCGCGAAATTTGTTCCGGCCATACTCTTCCTTGCGAGCCCTCTTGGTCTCTTGTTCAAGGGCTCTTGCGGTAATTGCATTCTCTTCCCGTAACCCGGCACACTCCTTCCGAACGTGTGTAGCGGCCAACTTGAACTTCTCCTTGGCAAGTTTTGCCTTTCCTAACTCGCTTTTGAGAGCTTGGACTTCTTTGTCTTCTTCCGGTGCTTCAAAATTCTCTTCGCTGACGACTTTTAACTTGGCGAGCCAATCTAAACCTCGTATATGAACTTTCAGCCATTCGTGGTACCCCCCAATGATGCCATTACGAATGCCTCTAAGCTCTTGATCTTTCCTTAACGGGGTTTCCCATGCCTTATGGATTCTTTGTATAGTCTTGGAATTTTGTGCGCCGAGATCCCTCACAAGGAACCTCTTGCTGAATCCTTGACCACAGTTGCAATTCTGCTCAAAGAGGGGAGACACCCGGAGGAAAGATATGGTTTTCTTCCCCCGAGGGGACATCCTAGAATTTCCTCAATGTTTGGGTATCCTCCACATGAGAAAAGGACTCCTTCTTTTCCTTCCTTCCATCGGGGGAACCAACTGATTGTTCTACCTCCTATCCCGGCCAAAAGCTGGTCCCAATCTATTCCCCTCTTTTCAGTACACGAGCGATGGCTCAAGAGCGGACATGGATGTCTTGTGTCTTGTTGGAACAAAGTGTGAAAC
>NC_038246.2:20749074-20792530 GCF_000004515.6 Glycine max | reverse complement strand
GACAGCTTGGACTTCTTTGTCTTCTTCCGGTGCTTCAAAATTCTCTTCGCTGACGACTTTTAACTTGGCGAGCCAATCTAAACCTCGTATATGAACTTTCAGCCATTCGTGGTACCCCCCAATGATGCCATTACGAATGCCTCTAAGCTCTTGATCTTTCCTTAACGGGGTTTCCCATGCCTTATGGATTCTTTGTATAGTCTTGGAATTTTGTGCGCCGAGATCCCTCACAAGGAACCTCTTGCTGAATCCTTGACCACAGTTGCAATTCTGCTCAAAGAGGGGAGACACCCGGAGGAAAGATATGGTTTTCTTCCCCCGAGGGGACATCCTAGAATTTCCTCAAATTCTTCAATGGTTGGTACTAATTGGAAGTCTCCGAATGTGAAGCACCTCAAAGGCTGGTCGTAGTATTGGGTAAGTGATACAATGGCTTCTATGGACACCTCTGCTATGGTCAACTCTAAGATCTTTCCGTAAGTCTTGCGGAAGGTTTGCATTTGGAGGGGTTCCATCAATCGCCCTAATTCCTCGATGCTGGTGGTATCTAGGCTTTTGACCTTGACTTGGTAGAACCTCTTGCCGGTTTGATTTGTTCCCATGCTTACTAAAGTGAGATAAAAGCTGGTGCAAATCAAAACTCCGATATCTCATGGGTGGGATGGATGAATGCATGATGGAATGCATATGACACAGATGCAATCTAGGAATGCGGGGGTCCGGGGAATTTGTCCCCTTCTTAGATACGACGTCTAGGGGTAGCGAAATGCCCCAACGCACGTTTTTAAGAAGGCGACACGGACCCTCCGTTGGTTTGTTTACAGTAGGGATCAAGACAGAACCCATATGCAATGCCTATGCAAAAGACACAATGCGGGAATGTGCACAGTATGACAATATTTACCGAACATAAGCAAAAGGGTATATGATACTCATGCATGGCAGTGTGAAAAATGGCACGCAGCGTGTTTGCTTCGTGCCCCTATTTAAGGGACCTATAAGGGAGAGAACTAACTAGGCTTTTAGTAATAATCCCCAAGGTAGTTATATCTCTCTTGATGGTTTCTAGAGGTATCATCCCCTTTGAAGAACATATTGTAGCAGTAGGGACTACTAGCAACAATAGGTTTTCAAAGAGAAAAGCTCTAGATGAGGGTTCACTGTAATCAAGCAAGTCGGAGACCTAGCATGATCACAGATTCACCTCCACTCCTTATGCTCCCATGAACCCGGGTATAGGGCCCTTTTTCACTCACAGTGTGTGCAAATAGTGTTGGTGTTTGTGTGCATCAAATGAATAAATATTTACTTCATGCATACATTCTAAAACACACTAAAAGCAACAAATAGTTTATATACAAGAACATAAAACAAATAAAGGGAAACCAACAAAGGAGAAAGTCATGATAAAACATTGCACAAGATTAAATGGCCTAACTCTCTAAAAAACAGTCCCCAGTGGAGTCGCCAACTGTCGCAACCTACCCTTCGGCGGGAGGGCGACGCGTGACTCGCGGGATGCGTGCTCCACGAAAGGAATACGCGCGGAGTCGCCACCAACGTTTATTTGAGGAAAACGTCGGAAAAACCGGAAAAGACGCGATCTACGAACTTTTAAGTGAAAGGTTCGGGAGTTGTATTTACGCACGGGGAAGGTATTAGCACCCCACATGTCCGCCCCAAGGGACGGCAGCCTTTAATCGAATGTGCAAACATGACTTTGATTTTTTATATTCCCTTTTTATGTCTCTATATCCTTTATACCCTTTTTATATTTTCTCTTTTTGTGGTCGACAAGGGTGTTTCCCTTTGCTCCTACGTATTCCTCAATTTGGGATGAGAAAATCAGACCTACGTAGTTCTTTTGGAACAAAGTGTTTGGTTAAGTTGTTTTTTGTCTTTTTTTGCAAAATATGTTTTTATTGAACAAAAGGTCATTTAAGGTGTTGAACCATTAACGGTCTTTTGATTTTGAAAGGGGAGAAACGTTAAGGCTTTGGACCATTTAACGATCTCTTGTTTTTGAAAGGAGAGAAACGTTAAGGCATTGGACCATTAACGATCTCTTGTTTTTGAAAGGAGAGAAACGTTAAGGCATTGGACCATTAACGATCTCTTGGGGTGGTCGACAAAAGCGGGGCTTTTGCTCCTACGTATCCTCAATGAGGAACTCAGACCTACGTAGTTCTTTCAAAAGCGGTAAAGTTACATGTTGATTTTATGCTTTTGAACGGTCCATGTTAACCGATAAAAGCAAAGAGGACCGTTTAAGGCGTTGGACCTTAAAACGGTTTTTTAGTGATTTTCGGACAAAACTTGATTTGTGAGTCTATTTTAGTCTTAGTTTCACTTTGGTTATTAATCAATTCATTCAAGGAAACTTCCAAAGAAAAAACGTCCGATTGATTTTTTTGTTTTATTTTATTCAAAGATATTTTGTTCATTTTATTATTATTTTTCAAGATATTTTGATTATTTTATTATTATTTTACTTTTTTTTGTTTAACCGAGGTTATAGCGTGAACGATCGGTTAGATTTCATTTTAAAAGTGATTAAATGAGATTACAACACAAATGATCGGTTGAAATTCATTTTATCATTTATTAGGTGAGAAAACGGCTTAAATAAACGGTAAAAGCGCGTTAAAGACGGAAGAAAAGAAATCGAAAATAAAGATGAAAGCTTAAAAAAACAAGAAATGAATTGAAAGTCTCGGATTCGAAAACTTACCCGTTGAAGAACGAAGAACGGATGAAGAACGATGAAGAACGGACGAAAACCTTCACGGATTTGCTTACGGAAACATCTCGGAAGCGTTACGGAAGCACCTCGGCTTGGATTTTCTTCACGGAAACAATTTTTTTCACCCAAAACAGCTGAAATGCATAGCCAGGGGGCTGAGGGATCCTTAGAACAGCCCCCTTCAGCCTTTTTATAGGAAAAAGGGGGAGGAGGTTGCCGCCCAGCTCGCCCAGGCGACCTTAGCTCGCCCAGGCGAGCTGGGTTGCTTCCTCCAGAAGCAACCCAGCTTCAAAAAACGTTCTGGAAGGCCCAATTCAAAATTTCGAAATTGCTATTTGCACCCCCCCAATTTTGATAAGTTCACCCCCCTCTTTCGTAATTTACGGAAAAGTTACGGAAGCCTTACGGAAGCATATAGGACTTGATTTTCTTCTTTTTTTCTCTTCCGTCTCACCCGTATTAAGTTAATTATGCTTATTTAGAGTTATGAGAATTTTACGGAAGCATTACGGGTGTCCCGGAAGCCCCGGAATCCCATTTTTCAACAAAACGGGGGGTGTGGTGGCCATCTAGCTCGCCCAGGCGAGCTCAGCTCGCCCAGGCGAGCTAGGTTACTTCAATCTTAAGCAAGAAATTGCCCAGAAACCTCTAGAAGGGCCCAGATTCGAAAATTACTGTTTGCACCCCCCATTTTACTAAATACACCCCCCTTTGGCTTTTTTTTTTTGTGATTCTTTTTTCGTAAAGTTACGGAAACTTACGAATTTCGTAACGATACTTGTTTTCTTTCCGTAATGTTACGGAACCTTGCGGATTACATAATCATCCCCTTTTTGACTTACGGAATGTTACGGAACCTCACTTAATTATGCAACGATGCTTCCATTTGATTTCCGGTGTGTCACGGAAACTTACGGATTGTGCATCAATATTTTTTTGGTTTTTCGGCATGTCCTGGAATTTCATAAATTGCCTAATGATGGGTGCCAAGCACCTCACAAGGACCAAAGAATGGTCGCATGTCATCAAGCAAAGGTCCCCGGACGAAATTAGGGTATGACAGGCCTCAATCGGCAACTCGAGTCAAAATTTATTGCAGTTTGGATTTTGCAGTAGACTCCGTGTTCAATTTCGAGCGTCTCGATATATTATGGACCGCAATCAGAAATCAAGTCAGAAGTCATGGGCATCTGAATTTGCTCAGAGCTTCCATGTTCAATTTCGGGCGTCTCGATATATTATGGGACTCAAACAGACATCCGAGTCAAACGTTGTGCTAGTTTGAATTTTTTTTAGGAAATTCTATGTTCAATTTTGAGAGTCTCAATATGTTATGGCTCACAATCGGATATTAAAGTCAGAACTTATGGCCATTTAAATTTTCCTGAAGCATTCGTGTTCAATTTGGGGATTCTCGATATATTTTGGGACTCAATCGGACATTCGATTCAAAATTTATGTGATGAGGACATGGCCAAGAGCAAGGGCAAGGATCCACTTGAAGGACTTGCAGGACCTATGACAACGGCGAGAGCAGGGAATGGCAATGAAGCTCTTCAACAAGTACTGTCCATACTATTTGAATACAAACCCAAGTTTCAAGGAGAAAAGTCCAAGGTTGTGAGTTGTATCATGGCCCAAATGGAGGAGGACTAAATGACACCACTTTGTCTCAATTTTAGAGTATTCAGTTTGTCTAAATAATGGCCCAATCCTTGTAAAGTTGGCTGACCAAAAATATGTTTTGGGTTAATCAACTAAAAGGGCTTTAGTTAGGTTTAGTTCAAGTTATAATAAGGGCCCAATTGGCAACCTAGGCATCAGCCTTTTGGGAGACCAAATGGTGGCTGACTTGATGGCTGTTGGGGGTGACTTTTGGTTGCCACAATTTCAGTTACACTCAGCCATTAAGTTCTTTAATTCCCTAGGTTAATGGCATTAAGTTCTTTTAAATCTAGGTTAGTGGGTCATTACTAAAATCCGATGTAAAGCTTCTATATAAGCTGAACCATTTTATCAATAAACACAAGTTGAGTTTTATTCAGAAAATTAGAGTTTATCTCTTTTATCTTAGTGAGAGTGATTCTCCTAAATTCTTGAGTGATTCAAGAACACCTTGGATGTATCAAAGGACTTTCAAAACCTTTGTGTGTTGCCCACGCCGGAAAGAGTGATTCTTTCATTCCTTTCATCTTCAACCTTGTTCTTTCAAACCACAATTCCAGAAAATCCACTTCTGCCCAGAATTATCTCGTGGCCATAACTCTCGTTTTACACACTCAAATTAAGTGATTCTTGAGCCTAAATTGAATTTCAAAACAAGACCTTTCACCTCGTTTTGGAATCACCTCATTTGGAGCCCTGTAGCTTGAGTTATTACCATATCTATATTTCTATCCAGCCACCACTTAACCTTCGTTTTCTCATCTCATTATTCCATTTTATGCCAAGAACCACATTATTAAGACCCACGAAATTAACCACCTTATTTTCCATCCTTTCCTTAATCAAATTCCGCATTTCCATCAAGGTTTAATCCTAGACGATCCTAAGTCAGCCTTTTTACAATGAAGGTTCATATCATTATGGCAGTTTGAATTTGCGAGGAGATTCTTCGTTCAATTTCGAGAGTCTCGATATGTAACAGGCCACAATCGAACGTCCGAGTCAAGACATATCGTAATTTGAATTTGCCCAAAGCTTCCGTGTCGAATTTCAAGCGTCGCGCTATATGTTGGGTTTCAATCAAACATCCATGTCAAAATTTATAGCGGTTTGAATATGCTCCAACTTTCGTGTCCAATTTCGACTGTCTCGATATTCAAGTTAAAAGTTATGGCCATTTGATTTTTCCTGGAGCTTTTGTCTTCCATCTCGAGCGTTTCGATATGTTATGGGCCTCAATCGGGAACTCGAGTCAAAAGTTATTGCAGTTTGGATTTTCCAGTAGACCCCGTGTTCAATTTTGAGCATCTCGATATATTATGGACCACAATCACAAATCATGTCAGAAGTTATGGGCATCTGAATTTGGTTGTAGCTTCCATGTTCATTTTCGAGCGTCTCGATATATTATGGGACTCAAACAGACATCCGAGTCAAACGTTATGCTAGTTTGAATTTTTTAGGAGATTTTATGTTCAATTTCGAGAGTCTCAATATGTTATGGCCCGCAATCGGATATCAAAGTCAGAACTTATGGCCATTTAAATTTTCCTGGAGCATCCGTGTTCAATTTTGGTATTCTCGATATATTTGGGGAGTCAATCGGACATTCGATTCAAAAGTTATGGCAGTTTGAATTTGCGAGCAGATTCTTCGTTCAATTTCGAGAGTCTCGATTTGTTACGGGCCGCAATCGGACGTCCGACTCAAGACTTATCGTAATTTGAATTTGCCAAAAGCTTCCGTGTCGAATTTGAAGCGCCGCGGTATATGTTGGGTCTCAATTAATCATCCATATCAAAAGTTATACTGGTTTGCATATGCTCTAGCTTTCGTGTCCAATTTCGAGTGTCTCGATATTCAAGTTAAAAGTTATGGCCGTTTGATTTTTCCAGGAGCTTTCGTCTTTCATCTCGAGCGTCTCGCTATGTTATAGGCATCAATCGGGAACACGAATCAAAAGTTATTTTAGTTTGGATTTTCCAGTAGACTCCGTTTTCAATTTCAAGCGTCTCGATATATTATGGACCGCAATAGGAAATCAAGTTAGAAGTTATGGGCATCTGAATTTGCTTGAAGCTTTCATGCTCAATTTCGGGCGTCTCTATATATTATGGGACTCAAACAGACATCCGAGTCAAACGTTGTGCTAGTTTGAATTTTTTAGGACATTCTATATTCAGTTTCGAGAGTCTCGATATGTTATGGCCTGCAATCGGATATCAAAGTCAGAACTTATGGGCATTTAAATTTGCCTTGAGCATCCGTGTTCAATTTTGGGATTCTCGATATATTTGGGGAGCCAATCGAACATTCGATTCAATAGTTATGGCAGTTTGAATTTGCGAGCAGATTCTTCGTTCAATTTCGAGAGTCTCGATATGTTACGGGCCGCAATCGGACGTCCGAGTCAAGACTTATCGTAATTTGAATTTGCCCTAAGCTTCCGTGTTGAATTTCTAGCGTCGCGGTATATGTTGGGTCTCAATCAAACATCCATGTCAAAAGTTATAGCGGTTTGAATATGCTCCAGCTTTCGTGTCCAATTTCGAGTGTCTCGATATTCAAGTTAAAAGTTCTGGCCGTTTGATTTTTCCAGGAGCTTTATTCTTTCATCTCGAGCGTCTCGATATGTTATGGGCCTCAATCGGGAACTCGAGTCAAAAGTTATTACAGTTTGGATTTTCCAGTAGACTACGTGTTCAATTTCGAGCGTCTCGATATATTATGGACCGCAATCAGAAATCAAGTCAGAAGTTGTGGGCATCTAAATTTGCTCAGAGCTTCCATGCTCAATTTCGGGTGTCTCGATATATTTTGGGACTCAAGCAGACATCCGAGTCAAGCGTTGTGCTAGTTTGAATTTTTTAGGAGATTCTATGTTCAATTTCAAAAGTTTCAATATGTTATGGCCCGCAATCGGATATCAAAGTCAGAATTTATGGCCATTTAAATTTGCCTGGAGCATCCATGCTCAACTTTCGGGTTTCTCGATATATTTTGGGACTCAATCGGACATTCGATTCAAAAGATTGCAGTTTGAATTTGCGAGGAGATTCTTGGTTCAATTTTGAGAGTCTCGATATGGTATCAGCCGTAATCCGACATCCGAGTCAAGACTTATCGCAATTTGAATTTGCTCAAAGCTTCCTTGTTGAATTTCAAGCGTCGCGGTATATGTTGGGTCTCAATCAAACATCCATGTGAAAAGTTATAGTGGTTTGAATATGCTCCAGCTTTTGTGTTCAATTTCGAGTGTCTCGATATTTGAGTCAAAAGTTATGGCCGTTTGAATTTTCCTGAAGCTTTCCTCTTTCATTTCGAGCGTGTCATACCCTAATTTCGCCCGGGGATTATTACTTGATGATATGCAACCTTTGATCGACCACTTTGAGATACTTGGCATCCTTTGTTTCACAATATGTGAAGTCCCGAGACATGCCGCAAATCAAAAGGAAGCAGGCTTACGCGATCCGTGAAATTCCGTTATGTGGCGGAAACCAACAGGAGGTGTTTTTACGCAATCCGTGAGTTTCCGTAACTTCGTCGAAAGCTAAAAAAGAGTAAATAAATGATCCGTGAGGATTTGTAACCTTAAGGAAAGCAAATAGGTGTCGTTACGAAATTCGTAAAGTTTTGTAACGTTACGGGAAAAGAATTACCAAAAAAAGTAGAAGAGGGTGCATTTAGTAAAAAAGGAGGTACAAATAGCAATCAGGCCCACTTGGGCCTTCCAGTTTCTTCCTCCAGAAGGCGGTTGCTTCTAGAGGAAGCAACCTTGCTCGCCTGGGCGAGCTGGGTGGCAAGCTCCTCCCCTATTTTGCTATAAATAGGGGAAGGAGTGAAGAGGAAAGGGGTTCAGCCTTCTTGGCACTTCTTATTCTCTCGAAATTGCTGAGGAAAATTGTTTCCGTGAAGAAAATCCAAGCCGAGGCGCTTCTGTAACGTTTCCGTGAGTAATTACGCGAAGATTTTCAACCGTTCTTCGACATTCATCGTTCGTTCTTCGTTTTCTTCAGTCTTTAACTGGTAAGTACCTCAAACCGAGCTTTTCAATTCATTCTATGTACCCGTGGTGGTCCACATTTTGTTTCATGTATTTTTATTCTCGTTTTCATTTACTTTCCGTACCCCCTTTTGACATGCTTTAGTCATTTATTTAAGTCATTCATCGCCTAATCAAAAAATAAAATAAATTTCCACCGATCATTTGATTTGTAATATCCGTTAATTTCTGTTAAAATGAATTCCGACCGTTCGGTCGTGCCGTAACCACGTTGGAAATAAAAAAAGAGGTAAAATAATAATATAAAAATCAAAAAATACCTTTTAGTAAAATAAAGCGAAAAATCAATCGGACGTTTTCTCTTTGGGATTTCTCATTCTTAATCGAATTGACTAATAACTAAAGTGAAACTAAGGCTAAAATCAATTCGCCTAGTCAAGCTCGTCCACAAAAAAGGTCACTAAATGGGGTTTGAAAATTTATCATTTCAGGTTTCCTTATCAAGTAAATGGATCATTTTTAAGGTCCAACGCCTTAAAATGATCGCCTTTCAAGTAAAAAGAATCACTTGATTCACTCTTAAGAAAGAACTACGTAGGTCTAATTTCCTCTTCGATGGAGGGTACGTAGGAGCAAAAGCCCCTGCTTTTGTCGACCTCAAAAATAAAAAAGAAATAAAAAGTAAGATAACACAATTTCACAATTCTAAAAAATAGGCTGTTGTCCTTTGAGACAAACGTGAGAGGTGCTAATACCTTCCTCAAACGTAAATACAACTCCCGAACTTAGAATTTTCGGTTTGACCGGTTTCCTTCGGTTTTTCCGACGTTTCCCACAAATAAACGTTGGTGGCGACTCCACACATCTTTCCTCCTTTGGAAAGCGCACCCGTGAGCCTCGCCTCGCTCGCCCGCAAAAGGGCATGTTGCGACAGAGCGTCTCGAGATATTTTGGGCCTCAATCAGAAATTCGAGTCAAAAGTTATTGCATTTTGAATTTATCTGTAGACTCCGTGTTCAATTTCGAGCGTCTCGATATATTATGGATCAAGTTTCAACCTACCCTTCGGCGGGAAGTTGTGCGCGGAGTTGCCACCAACGTTTATTTGAGGAAAACGTCGGAAAAACCGGAAAGGTTTGCTCTACGAACTTTAAGTGTGAAAGGTTCGGGAGTTGTTTTTACGCACGGGGAAGGTATTAGCACCCCACGCGTCCGTCTCAAGGGACGACAGCCTTTAACCAAGTGTGTAATATCATGTCTTCGATTTGTTTTATTTTCTCTTTTTTCCATTTTTTTGTCTTTTATGCCTTTTGTATTTTTTATCTTTTTGTGGTCGATAAGGGTGTTTTCCTTGCTCATACATATCCTCAATTGCGATGAGGAAATCAGACCTACATAGTTCTTTGAGAACTAAACATTGGTTAAGTTGTTTTGATCTTTTTCTGCAAGATCGATTTTAATCGCACAAAAGTCATTTAAGGCGTTGGACCATTTAAACAATCTTTTGATTCTTTTGAAAGGAGAGAAATGTTAAGGTTTTGGACCATTAATGATCTCTTTGTTTATGAAAGAGAAACGTTAAGGCGTTGGACCATTAACGATCTCTTGGGGTGGTCGACAAAAGCGGGGCTTTTGCTACTACGTATCCTCAATTGCGATGAGGAAATCAGACCTACGTATTCTTGCAAAAATGGTAAAGTTATGTGTTGATTTTATGCTTTTGAACGGTCCATGTTAACCAATAAATGCAAAGAGGACCATTTAAGGCGTTGGACCTTAAAATGGTCTTTAGTGATTTTTTGCGGACAAAGCTTGATTTGTGAATTGATTTTAGCTTTAGTTTCACTTTGGTTATTAGTCAATTCATTCAAGGAAACTTTCAAAGAAAAACATTCGATTGATTTTTCTTGATTATTTTATTATTATTTTTTTTCAAGATATTTTGCTTATTTTATTATTATTTTGCTTTTTTTGGTTTAACGAGGTTATAGCGTGAACGATCAGTTAAATTTTATTTTAACAGTGATTAAACGAGATTACAACACAAATGATCGGTTGAAATTCATTTTATCATATATTAGGTGAGAAAACGACTTAAATAAACAGTTAAAAGCTCGTTAAAGCGGAAGAAAAGAAAACTGAAAGTAAGCGAAATTAAAGTGAAAGTACACAAAACAAGTAGGGACCACTAAGGGTGCATAGAATGAATTGAAAGATTCAATTTCGGGAACTTACTGGTTGAAGACTGAAGAACGGTAAAGAACGATGAAAAATTTCCACAGAATCGCTTACGGAAGCACCTCGGCTTGGATTTTCTTCACGAAAACACATTTTTTCACCCAAAACAACTGACATGCATAGCCAAGGGGTCCAAAATATTTCGAAAAGCCCCCCTCCCCTATTTATAGGGAAAAAGGGAGGTGCTTGCCGCCTAGAGGCTTCTTGAGGAAGATTTCTAAGCGCACCCCAATTACTAAGTTCACCCCCCATTTCGTACTTTATGGAAAAGTTACGAAAGCCTTACGGAAGTGTTTTGGATTTGATTTTCATCTTTTTTTCTCTTCCCTTTCACCAATGTTAAGTGCAATATGCTTACCCAAGGTTTTCGGAAATTTTACGGAAGCATTACGGAAGCCACGGAAGCCCCGAAAACTATTTTTCAACAACGTGGAGGAGCTTGCCGCCCAGTTGCTTCCTCCTTAAGCAACCCAACTTCCAAAATGATTTGGGAGGGCCTAGATTCAAATTGCTATTTACACCCCTATCTTGATAAGTTCACCCTCCATTTTAGTGTTTTTGGCCGTTTTCTTTCCGAAATCTCATGAAACTTTATGGATTCCACTGCGATGAGTATTAAGCCTTCCGAAGTGATCAACAATGGTCCTCGGATGAAGTGAGAGTGTAACAGTTTATTTACACACACCCCACTTTGCTAAATACACTCCCGTTTTCGTGTTTTTGACCGGTTTCTTCTCAAAACATCTCAGAACTTTACGAATTCCACAACGATGGGTGTTAAACATTTTGAGGTGGTCAAACGAAGGTCGCATGCTGACAAACAATGGTCTCGCACGAAATTAGGGTATGACAGTTTCCCCTCTTTACTTATCTTTTATTAGACATAAAAGGGAAGTAAAGATAAGACACTAATTTCATTCGAGCTGAATCTTTACCCGACCGGCCACTAGCGCAAATTCAAGCAGTAAAACCCGTGAAGGCTTGAAGATATTTGAAATTCCTTCTTTTCTCCTTTAATTCATTTTCATTTTCATTTTCACTCTCCTTTTTTTTTGAAAAAAAAGCGTACAAACAAAGGACATCGAGTCCTACAAAGCACAGGGAAAAAGGATATTGAAGTTTTTGAGGTAAAGACATTGTCGTCTTCGAAATGAAAATGAAGACATTCTCGCCTTTTAAAGGCATGCAATGACTGAAGACATTGTCGCCTTCGACATGTAGATGAGGACATTGTCACCTTTGAAGGCATGCAATGACTGAAGACATTGTCATCTTCGAAATGCAAATGAGGGTCATTGTCTCCTTTGAAGGCATGCAATGACTGAAGATATTTTTGTCTTCGAAATGTATGCGGATTACCGTATAAGGCATCTCCGCATGCTACCTAGCTTCTCACAGGTCGGGGTAACATAACTATGTGTGTACGGATAACCACCTGGGGTATGTCCGCCTGCCACCTGACTTCATGGGTTAGGATTAATAGAAGTGTGTTTGTACGGATAACCACTTGGGGTATTTCAGCCTGCCACCTGACTTCACGGGTCGGGATTAACATAAGTTATCTTTGTACGGATAACCACTCGGGTATCTCCACCTGCCACCTGACTTCACGGGTCAGGATTAATAGAAGTTGTCTATGTACAGATAACCACTTAGGTATCTCTTCCTGCCACCTGACTTCACAGGTCAGGGTAACAAAAGTGTGAGACTAAAAAAAGTCTCGGTCGCAAGACGCTAACATCTCTGGGAAAGGTGCAGATGACGACGTTAGTCACTGCATGCTATCGGGCTTTGAGTCTTACGGATAGCAAATGAGACTTTTTCGTAGTATCGGCCGAAAGACGCTGACATCTCTAGGAAAGGTGCAGATGACAACGTTAGTCACTGCATACTATCAGGCTTTGAGTCTTACGGATAGCAAATGAGACTTTTTCGCAGTCTCGGCCGGAAGACGCTAACATCTTCGGGGAAGGTGCAGATGACGACGTTAGTCACTGCATGTTATCGGGCTTTGAGTCTTACGAATACCAAAAGAGTGTTTATACGGATAAACAATTGGGTATCTCCGCCTGCCACCTGACTTCTCGGGTCAGGATTAACAGAAATCGTTTTGTACGGATAACCACTTGGGTATCTTCACCTGCCACCTGACTTCTCGGGTCAGGATTAACAGAAATCGTTTGTACGGATAACCACTCGGGTATCTCTGCATGTCATCAGACTCACCGTCTCTGGATGACAAAGGTGTAGAAGACAACGTTAGTCTCTGCGTGTCAACGGGCTCGCTTGCCCCTGGTTGACAAAGGGTACGGATGACAACGTTAGCCTCTGCATGCTACCGGACTCTGAGTCTGACGAATAGCAAAAGAGTGTTTATACGGATAACCACTTGGGTATCTTCGCCTGCCACCTGACTTCTCGGGTCAAGAATAACGAAAATCATTTGTACGGATAACCACTTGGGTATCTCCGCATGTCATCGGACTCGTCATCTGTGGATGACAAAGGTGAAGAAGACGGTTAGTCTCTGCGTGTCAACGGGCTTGCTTGCCCCTAGTTGACAAAGGGTGTAGATGACGACGTTAGTCTCTGCATGCTACCGGACTCTGAGTCTGACGAATAGCAAAAGAGTGTTTATACGGATAACCACTTGGGTATCTTCGCCTGCCACCTGACTTCTCAGGTCAAGATTAACGGAAATCATTTGTACGGATAACCACTTGGGTATCTCCGCATGTCATCGGACTCGTCATCTGTGGATGACAAAGGTGAAGAAGACGGTTAGTCTCTGCGTGTCAACGGGCTTGCTTGCCCCTAGTTGACAAAGGGTGTAGATGACGACGTTAGTCTCTGCATGCTACCGGACTCTAAGTCTGACGGATAGCAAAAAAGTGTTTATACGGATAACCACTTGGGTATCTCCGCCTGCCACCTGACTTCTCAGATCATGATTAACAGAAATCGTTTTGTACAGATAACCACTTGGGTATCTCTGCCTGCCACCTGACTTCTCGGGTCAGGATTAACAGAAATTTTTTTGTACGGATAACCACTTGGGTATCTCCGCCTGCCACTTGACTTCTCAGGTCAGGATTAACAGAAATCGTTTGTACGGATAACCACTTGGGTATCTCTGCATGTCATTGGACTCGCCGTCTCTGGATGACAAAGGTGCAGAAGACGACGTTAGTCTCTGCGTGTTAGCGGGCTCGCTTGCCCCTGGTTGACAAAGGGTGCTGATGACGATGTTAGTCTCTGCATGCTACCGGACTCTAAGTCTGACGGATAGCAAAAGAGTGTTTATACGGATAACCACTTGGGTATCTCCGCCTGGCACCTGACTTCTTGGGTCAGGATTAATAGAAATCGTTTGTGTAGAAGCAAGCTTCATGATGAATCAAGATTGATTCAAAAGAGTTTTGATGATAACAAAGATGATGACAAAAAGCTCAAAAGTCAAGAACACTTCATGTTAACAAAGATGATGACTTCAAGAATCAAAGAATGAGTTCAAGATTGAATCAAGAACACTTCAAGGATCAAAAGGAAATTTGATTTCAAGAATCAAGAATCAAGTTTCAAGATTCAAGTTCCAAGAATCAAGATCAAGATTCAAGAATCAAGAGAAGATTCAATCAAGGTAAGTATTAAAAAGTTTTTTCAAAAACTGAGTAGCACATGAATTTTTTCTCAAAAACCTTTTACCAAAGAGTTTTTACTCTCTAGTAATCGATTACCAGTAGCAAAATGTTTTTCAAAAAGCTTTCAACTGAATTTACAACATTCCAATTGATTTCAAAATCTTGTAATCGATTACCAGTGTGTTTGAACATTGAAATTCAAATTCAAATGTGAAGAGTCACATCCTTTCACAAAAAAGCTTTGTGTAATCGATTACACTGATTTGGTAATCAACTACCAGTGATAGTTTCTGAACAAAATCAAAAGATGTAACTCTTCCAAGAGTTTTCAAGTTTTTCTAAAAGTTGTAACTTTTCCAAAAGGTTTTCAAGATTTTCTAAAAGGTTATAACTCTTCTAATGGTTCTCTTGACCAGACATGAAGAGTCTATAAAAGCAACACTTTGATTTGCATTTCAAGCATCTCTTTCAATTCATTCTTTAGACAACAAACTTTTGCCAATTGATTTCTGAGTCTCTTTGAACTTCTTCTTCTTCTTCCTTTGTCAAAAGCTTTCTAAAGTTTTCTGGTTTTCCAAACCTTGAAAACAAAACTTATGCTATTCATCTTTTTCATTCCCTTCTCCCTTTGCCAAAAAAAATTCACCAAGGACTAACCGCCTAAATTCTTTTGTGTCTCCCTTCTCCCTTGTCAAAGAATTCAAATGACACAGTCTAAGAATTCTTTTGATTCTTCCCTTTCCCATATACAAAAGATTTCAAAGGACTAACCAACCGCCTGAGAATTCTTTTGTATCCCCATTCACAAAGTTTCAAAGGTTTAACCGCCTGAGAACTTTGTCTTAACACATTGGAGGGTACATCCTTTGTGGTACAAGTAGAGGGTACATCTACTTGGGTTGTTGACTGAGAACAAGAGAAGGTACATCTCTTGTGGATCAGTTCTAGTGGAGGGTACATCCACTAGGTTGTTCAAAGAGAACAAGGGAGGGTACATCCCTTGTGGATCTTTGCTTGTAAAAGGATTTTTACAAGGTTGAAAAGATATCTCAAGGACCATAGGTCGCTTGGGGACTGGATGTAGGCATGGGTTGTTGCCGAACAAGTATAAAAACTCTTGTGTGTTTGCCTCCTTCTTCCCTACTCTTTTAATTTCTGCTGTGCACTTTAATTCTCGCTTTTACATTTGGTTAAGTTTCTTTTCCATTCTTCATTTACTTAACAACATAGTAAAAGCCTCAGAAGAGTAAATTTTTAATTAATAAAGGTTTAGGAATAATTAATTCAACCCCCCATTCTTAATTATTCTGAGGCCACTTGATCCAACAGTTTGTGCGGATAACCACTTGGGTATCTCCGCTTGCCACCTGACTTCTCAGGTCAAGATTAACATAAATCATTTGTATGGATAACCACTTGGGTATTTCCGCATGTCATTGGACTCACCGTCTGTGGATGACAAAGGTGCAGAAGACGACGTTAGTCTCTGCGTGTCAACGGGCTCGCTTGTCCCTGGTTGACAAAGGGTGCAGATGACGTTGATAGTCTCTGCATGCTACCAGACTCTGAGTCTGATGCATAGCAAAAGAGTGTTTATACGGATAACCACTTGGGTATCTTCGCCTGCCACTTGACTTCTTGGGTCAGGATTAACAGAAATCGTTTGTATGGATAACCACTTGGGTATCTCCTCCTGCCAACTGACTTCTCGGGTTAGGATTAACAAAAATCGTTTTTTACGGATAACCACTTGGATATCTTCGCATGTCATCAGACTCGCCGTCTCTGGATGACAAAGGTGTAGAAGACGACGTTAGTCTCTGCGTGTCAATGGGCTCACTTGCCCCTTGTTGACAAAGGGTGCAGATGACGACGTTAGTATTTGCATGCTACCTGACTCTGAGTCTAACAGATAGAAAAAGAGTGTTTATACGGATAACCACTTGGGTATCTCCGCCTGCCACCTGACTTCTCGGGTCAGGATTAACAGAAATCATTTTGTATGGATAACCACTTGGGTATCTCTGCCTACCACCTGACTTCTCGGGTCATGATAGCGAAAGGTGGGGCGGTCGACAAAAACGAGGCTTTTGCTCCTACGTATCCTCAATTTGTGATGAGGAACTCAGACCTACATAGTTCTTGACTTTGTGAGACTAAAATAGTCTCGGTGTTTTTTCACAAAAATGGGAACATGCTTTAGTAAAGAAACAAAACCTCCAACTGATCAGAGCAACATATGATTTTTTGATGAAATACAATGTGTCTATTGGGGAAGGAGAGTATGTTGATGAAATTTTCTCATAACCATAAATGAGATTTTGGATGTTAGCGTTTCGTTTCTAAATGACCATTTAGAGGAAACACTGGGTCCAACAAAATAGAAGAAAATCACTCGAAGTGTATCAATCTCACACAAGTAAGTGTTTTATCCTAATTTCGAACCATAGATATGTCATGACTTGATTTTGCAAATCATTTCCTATCAAATCAAAGATTACATGCGTGATCATGGATTAATAGGACTTTTTCGGGAATGGTGTTTTGGTGAGGAATTTGGCTCTGAGTGTTTGGGCCTTTTCCGTTTCTGTTTTGTTTAGTGCGGGGCAAGAAAGTCGCTAGCGCACAGGATTTTGGTTGGCGATCAAAGGGAGAGGACCACTCCAAGTCGTGGTTTCCTTCCTTTTCTTGTTTACTTGTGACAATTCTGTATTGTTCAGATATTGTCTGGTCCAAAGAACTTTCTGTATATTTCTTTTGTTTTCTTATGATCTTTGATCGAGAATTTTTCTTTCTTGTTTGCTTTCTCCCAATCTTTGATTGGGAATTTTCATCTTTTGCTTTCTTCCGATCTTTGATCGGGAACTTTCTTTTTCTTTTTTTTTTGTTTTCTTCCGAGGGCAAGGATGGGCATTCTCACCCTGGGTCAAGGTTTATGGTGAGTTGGGATTTTGGCTCAAAGCTTGTAGGACGGCTGGACATGATATATGTCAGGGTGATGGTTGGGCCAGCGGTTCAGGGATAAAGGAATGTCTCGCATTATTTCCATGACACACATGCAACAATGATGATTTGGAAATTTTATGCAAAACTGGTCATGCATGCACCCATGTGGACACTCAAACATCAAGTTTTTATGGTCATGTGACACTAGGGCTCAGGATTCATTTTCCCTATTTAAGTCAACCCAGTGTTTCCAAAACATGTTCTTTTATCAATTCATGCATTCATCCGAGACCATTTTGGGCGTTCGGGAAAATTTTCACAGCATTCACCCTTCAGGTGCATACACATTTTTTTTCAAAAACCTTGTGTTCTGAATGGTAAGTTCATTTCCTTTCAAAAGCATGTTGGCTTTTTAGCTAACCAAATTTATTTTTCTTTTACTTTTTTTGTTTTTTTTTCCATGAGGTATTTTGCTACCTAAACATATGTATATTTTTGTGAGGTATTTTTGCTATATACATGTGTATCCAAGGTATCTTGCTACCTAAACATACATACACACATACATATATATATATACATATATATATATATATATATGTATGTATATATATATATATATATATATATATACATACATATATATATATATATATATATATTGTGAGGTATTTTTTTGCTACCTAAATACACATACATATATTTTATGAGGTATGACTACTTTCCGAGCTTGTGCTTATTTTATTTAAATTCCTAGGATCATGAGCAACTAGGTGTGTCCTACTATGACTTGAGAAACAAAGGTGATCAAATAACAAGCAGAGATTTAAAAGGTACTAGGTTGCCTCCTAGTAGCGCTTCTTTAACATCTTGAGCTGGACGCATGATGACTTGTCGGTCACGGACCTAGTACTTTTGCTTATCTTTGGCTTTGGACTTGGTCGCCTGCTGGTCGACCACGGGTCATAGGCAACGCTCTAGCTTTTGTAGATGAGCTGAGTGGCTTTGGAGGTGGCAGCGGTGCGTCTGTTGCCCGCTGCTGGCCATCCCCAGGCTGCTGTGGTGTCTCGCCTTGCGCCTGCCTGGCGGCACAGTACTTCTTGATGAAAGTTCGGTTAGTAGGGGGCCTGATGACCTTGTTGGGGGCGACAGGCACTTTGTAGAACTGACAGAGGCCCGTAATCAGAGCTGGAAACCCCAAGACCTTGTTAGACTTCTCCAGGTCCACTGGGTGTCTTGCGGGCGCGATCCCTGCAAACAATAGATGACATCAGAAATCAGTTGAGCCACGTGCATACTTACCTATGTCATGACGGCACAGACCAACTGATACTTCCGTAGAGGGAGATCGGCATTGTGGTCGCTGGGTAGAATGTTGCTAAGTAGCAACGTCATCCATATATGTGTAAGAGTGGTCATGTTGGTGCGCATGATCCGCACTCATCTCCTTGCAGCGACTGGGTGAAATCTTGACCCAGTATGCATAGTGGCTGCACGATAGCCTCCCTCTAGTTGTGATTGCATAGTTGGTCGCCCTCCAATATCAGGGGGTGGCCTAGGAGTTGATAAAAGCAAACTACTAGCCCTTCACCCGGGTGCATCTTGCCCCGGTATGCATTAAGGGTAGAGGTGATAATTCATGAAACCTTATCCTATCTTTTGCAAATCTCTTCTAGAACTCCCTCAGAGTGTATATTCTATTTGATTTAGTCACTTGATAATTTTGGAGTGACGGTGATGGAGCCGTTTAATCAATCCATTTAAATCCCAAGGTTTTTCACTCCCTTTTTTTTGTTTAAAAACATCGACGGGTGAGAACTTTTGATCGGCCAGTAGGTTCGCTTGAGGCTCATGCACGGTGCCCCTCATTGCCCCAGTGTAAGGCTTTGAGGTACCAGTTGTTATCTTTTGTCATGACCTTGTAGTTGGGAACCTATTGGGTTAGAACTTCTAATCTACCCCTAGGTTCGCTCGAGGTTTATGCATGGTGCCTTTCCTTGCCCCAGTGTAGGGCTCTGAGGTATCCATCGTTGTTTTATTTTCACAACCTTGTAGCAAGGAAGAATGAAAAAGGCGGTTGATTCTCGCAAAAAGAATTTTTCAAGGATGAGAAATAGTTGAAGGATTTTTTTTAATTGACGGGTTAAGTCAAATGACACCTACTCTTGATAACTCACTTTTCTCTAAAAAAGACAAACTTTCCAGAATAATAAAATGAGGTCACATGAACGTCTATATTTTTACTTGAAAACACAGTCAATCAAATGCTTTTTTTCTTTAACTTTTTTTTGCTTTACTCGTCGTTTTACGGCACCCCCACCAACGTGTAGGACCAGTAATCTCTGTTTGAACGGTCTTGGAAGTCAACACTCAGGAGCGCAGGTTGCTTTGAGCAAACAAATCAATGGCTTACACTCATATTCCGGTGGAGGTTGAATAAACAAAGATGTGTTTGTGAGAGGATGAGAGAGACAAGGATGTCAAATTTATCCATATTATTTAGCATTGTAATTGTGGTTTACAATAATGGCATAAACTTGAAAATCCTAATGAGTCATTAGAGACATCTAACAACAGCTTTCAAAATTGCCCCATGTGTGGTGTCGCTTGTCATTGTTAGAATTCATAAGCGGTTCTCCTTAAATTTCAGCCAGCCCGCATCAATTAGACCTTGCACCTTACGCTTCAGGGTCTTACAATGCTCAATGGAATGCCCCGGGGCCCCTCCATGATAAGCACATGTTGCGTTCGAGTCGTATCCTCAGAAAAAAGGAGGTTGAGGAACCTTGGCTGGGGTTATAGCAACCATTGAATTATCGAGCAGATATGGGAGCAAGTCAGCATAGGACACCGGAATTGGGGTGAATTCTATAGGCTTTTTCGCTGCAAAATTCATTTCTTGGTTGGTGTTTTGGTTTGCGCTTGGCATTGGATGTGCGGCCAACAAACTTTGTGGATGAATGGGTGGTGGGTAATGAGAAGGGCCGATATTGGCTGAGCAATGACCTTGTTGGACTGGTGGGAAGTTTGGCCATGTAGGAATGGCAGCCACAATATGGGTTCCTTCCTCATTCTCATCCTCTTCATTTGCCGCAGATTTCTCACTCATCAAAGTAGGATGATCAAATTTGCCTCTTTTCAAACCCGCTTCGATCCTTTTGTCGGCAAAGACCAAATCCGCAAAGCTTGAAGGTGCATACCCCACCATTTTTTCATAGTAAAACACTGGTAATGTGTCTACTATTATTGTGATAATCTCTTTCTCTATCATTGGAGGTGCCACTTGAGCTGCCAGGTCTCTCCACCTTTGGACGTATTCTTTGAAAGATTCATGCCCCTTTTTGCACACGTTCTATAGTTGCATCCTATCTGGAGCCATATGAGAATTGTACTGATACTGCCTAACAAAGGCAACCATTAGGTCCTTCCAAGAATGGACTCGGGAAGGTTCCAAGTTAGTGTACCAGGTAACAGCTACCCTAGTAAGACTTTCTTGGAAGAAATGTATCAACAGTTCCTCATCTTTTGTGTATGCCCCCATCTTCCGACAATACATCTTTAGATGGTTCTTGGGGCAAGTAGTCCCCTTATACTTGTCAAAGTCTGGCACCTTGAACTTGGGAGGGGTGATGATATTGGGTACTAGGAACAACTCTTCTAGGTTAACAAAGGCATAATCTTCGCCTCCTTCAATGGCCTTGAGCCTTTCCTCTAGATGATCCAACTTTCCCATTTATGCCATAGCATGAGGTTTTTTAACCGCTGTGGAATGTGAAGGGTGTGGTTGTGGGTGATACCGAGGGCCCTCCAAAGTGTTTTGCAGGGGTATACCACCAACTTCTTGCCCTTCATTGGCATATCCGAGGCAAGGCTCAAAGTCTACTAGATTGTGGTGGGGCATTTCATGTGTCTCCCCCATGGGTTGAGAGACATGTGCATGATTAGTTTGAGGTTGTCGGCTTTCAATGAGTATGGGAGCAGAGTTATTGACATCGTCACTGGGAGTGTATGCCACATTGGGTGGTGTATAGTTGGGAGGCAAGCCATATGGTGGGAAGGCGTGCTTGTTTTTAATTTGCACATAATAGGGGCCGCTCGTACTTCCCAAATCTTTGCCTACCATAGCTGAGGTTGGATGATTCATTTGGTTGAGGCCAGATGGGGGCATCGGGTTCACCTTAGCAACAACGCTGGTAGCGGCAACTGCAACCGCATTGGCTTCCATTATCTTCTTCATGCTCATCATGGCCTCCATCATTGTGGCCATTTGCTCTTTCATGGCCTCCATGTCGGCCTTGATCTATTCTTGTACCTCCTCTACTTCACCCATTAATCTAGCTCTAGCACGCATTTGGTAAGGGTGTCGTAAAGCACATTCTTTTGGTATGATTACAATGATTACTGTTTGGTTTTCAAGGAAAGAATGCAATGAACAATGCAACCAATGAAAAGCTTGGATGTATGCGAATGATACACAGTTGAAGTATTGAGAATTTTTACACACGGCATGGGGTTGAATCAATTTAGATTTTCAATATGGTCCATGACATCTTGGTCAAAGTGAAACTGACAATAACAAGGACATCAACAGTCCTAAATGTGTTTGACAGTAGACGAAGCAACGATGTAACTCGATCCATCTTTTGCCCCAATTTTTTGCGATGGTTACTTCCATACTTCAACTTGACTTGATGAACCTTTTCGTAAAAGCATGAGCTTGGTTCAACCCTATAACCCAAGGAATGGCAATTTTGATCGCCAATACTTCGACAACATTTCATAGAGATGAAAGACTCAGGAATACATATGCTATGCATGGAAAATGTAATTATGAGATTGAGATGCCCGAAGAAACATCATTTCCTAGTTAACCACGCATTAGGTATCATGCTCAATCATTTTGTTTTGTTGTTTTCTTTAGAAATGGGTTTATGATCCCAACATGGTTGGCTCATGGTACCTAACACATGCAACTAAGACTGCAGTGTGAATTTTCACGCTTCCTTTTTTTGTTTTTGTTTTGCAGAGGAAAACACAAGGATCATGCATGAGTAAACATGAAAATAAAAGGTATGCAAAAATCATGTCAGATGCAGATGCATGGTGATGAAATGACTTATGCAAAATGCAATGCATGAAATGATAAGTGACAAATGTAGGAACGATACGTCCATTACGATGCCATGAAGAGATGCTTATGCGATGCATGATATGAATGCATTTACAGACACGAGAGCCCGAAAAATCATCTTTTCTTACTTGTGCATTCGGGGGCGCAGTGCCCCATGTGTGGAGTTAAGAAGGTGATATGGACCTTCCGGCTTCCCGTGACAAAAGACGAGACCAACATACAACGCATGCGTGATGACATGATGCAGATGCAAAAAAGCGCAATAGGGGGATGTACACAGCATGGCAATATCCTCAAATAATCATACAATAAAGGCGTACATGACATTTAGGTTATATGCATGGCAGTGTTTAAAAGGCATGTAGCGTGTTCACTTCGTGCCCCTATTTTAGGGACCTAAACGGGAGGAACTAAAAGGCTTTTAGTGATAATTCCCAAGGTGGTCATATCTCTCTTGAGGGTTTCCAGAGGTATCATCCTCTTCGAAAAAACATATTGCGGCAGTAGGGACTACCAACAACAATATGTTGTCAAAGAGAAAAACTCTAGATGAGGGTTCACTGTTATCAAGCAAGTCGGAGACCCAACATGACCATAGATTCACCTCCACTCCTTATGTTCCCATGGACCCGGGTATAGGGCCCCTTTTCAACTCACCGTGTGTACAAATAGTGTTGGTGTTTGTGTGCATCAAATGAATAAATATCTATCTCATGCATACATTTAAAAAACACACTAAAAGCATCAAAGAGTTATATATAAGAACGTAAGAGAAATAAAAGGAAACCGACAAAAGAGGAAGTCATGATATTGCATGAGATTAGAAGGCCTAACTCTTTAAAAACAGTCCCCAGTGGAGTCGCCAACTGTCACAACCTACTCTTCGATGGGAGGGCGACGTGAGACTCACGGGTGCGTCTTCCAAGAAAGGAAAATGCGCACGGAGTCGCCACCAACGTTTATTTAAGGAAAACATCGGAAAAACCGAAAAGGTGTGGTCTACAAACTTTAAGTGTGAAAGGTTTGGGAGTTCTTTTTACGCACGGGGAAGGTATTAGAACCTCACACGTCCATTACAAGGGACGACAGCCTTTAACCAAGTGTGTAATATCATGTCTTCGATTTGTTTTATTTTCCCTTTTTTACGTTTTTATGTCTTTTTATGCCATTTGTATTTTTTATCTTTTTGTGGTCGACAAGGGTGTTTCCCTCACTTCTACGTGTCCTCCATTGCGATGAGGAAATCAGACCTACGTAGTTCTTTGAGAACTAAACGTTGGTTAAGTTGTTTTGATCTTTTTTCGCAAGATTGATTTTAACTGCACAAAAGTTGTTTAAGGCATTGGACCATTTAAACGATCTTTTGATTCTTTTGAAAGGAGAGAAATGTTAAGGTGTTGGACCATTAACGATCTCTTTGTTTTTGAAAGGAGAGAAACGTTAAGGCGTTGGACCATTAACGATCTCTTGGGGTGGTTGACAAAAGTGGGGCTTTTGCTCCTATGTATCCTCAATTGCGATGAGGAACTCAAACCTACGTAGTTCTTGCAAAAGCGGTAAAGTTATGGGTTGATTTTATGCTTTTGAACAGTCCATGTTAATCGATAAAAGCAAAGAGTTTCGTTTAAGGCGTTGGACCTTAAAACGGTCTTTAGTGATTTTTTGCGGACAAAACTTGATTTGTGAGTTGATTTTAGCTTTAGTTTCACTTTGGTTATTAGTCAATTCATTGAAGGAAACTTTCAAAGAAAAACGTCCGATTGATTTTTCTTGATTATTTTATTATTTTTTTTTTCAAGATATTTTGATTATTTTATTATTTTATTATTATTTTGCTTTTTTTGGTTTAACCGAGGTTATAGCGTGAATGATCGGTTATATTTTGTTTTAACAGTGATTAAACGAGATTACAACACAAATGATCGGTTGAAATTGATTTTATCATTTATTAGGTGAGAAAATGGCTTAACTAAACGGTTAAAAGCTTCTTAAAGCGGAAGTAAAGAAAACTGAAAGTAAGCGAAATCAGAGTGAAAGTACACAAAACAAGTAGGGACCACTAAGGGTGCATAGAATGAATTGAAAGATTCGATTTCGGGAACTTACCGATTGAAGACTGAAGAACGACGAAGAACGAACGAAGAATGGTGAAGAACGATGAAGAACTTCCACATGATCACTTACGGAAGCATTACGGAAGCACCTCGGCTTGGATTTTCTTCACGAAAACACATTTTTTCACCCAAAACAGCCGAAATGCATAGCCAAGGGGTCTGGAATATTTTGAAGCAGCCCCTCCCTCCCCTATTTATTTGGAAAAAGGGAGGTGCTTGCCGCCCAGAGGTTTCTTGAGAAAGATTTCTAAGCGCACCCTAATTACTAAGTTCACCCCCTTTTCGTACTTTATGAAAAAGTTACGGAAGCCTTATAGAAGTGTTTCGGATTTGATTTTAATCTTTTTCTCTCTTCCCTTTCACCAATGTTAAGTGAAATATGCTTACCCAAGGTTTTCGAAAATTTTACGGAAGCATTACGGAAGCCCCGGAAACCATTTTTCAACAACGAGGAGGAGCTTGCCGCCCAGTTGCTTCCTCCTTAAGCAACCCAACTTCCAAAATGTTCAGGAAGGGCCTAGATTCGAATTGCTATTTACACCCATATCTTGATAAGTTCCCCCCCTCCCATTTTAGTGTTTTTGGCCGTTTTCTTTCTGAAGTGATCAACAATGGTCCTCGGATGAAGTTAGAGTGTAACTGTTTATTTACACACACCCCACTTTGCTAAATACACTCCTGTTTTCGTGTTTTTGACCGGTTTCTTCTCGAAACATCTCAGAACTTTATGGATTCCACAACGATGGGTGTTAAACCTTTTGAGGTGGTCAAACGAAGGTCGCATGCCGACAAACAATGGTCCCCAAACGAAATTAGGGTATGACAGACCACAATCAGATATCAAGTCAGAAGTTATGGGCATATGCATTTGCTCAGAACTTCCACGTTTAATTTCGGGCATCTTGATATATTATGGGACTCAAACAGACATCCGAGTCAAATGTTGTGCTACTTTGAATTTTTTAGGAGATTCTATGTTCAATTTTGAGAGTCTCAACATGTTATGGCCTGCAATCGGATATCAAAGTCAGAAGTTATGGCCATTTAAATTTGCCTGGAGGATCCATGCTCAATTTCAGGATTCTCGATATATTTTGGGACTCAATCGGACTTTCGATTCAAAAGATGGTAGTTTGAATTTGCGAGCAGATTCTTTGTTAAATTTCGAGAGTCTCGATATGTTACCGGTCGCAATCCGACGTCTGAGTCAAGACTTATCGCAATTTGAATTTGCCCAAAGCTTCCTTGTCGAATTTCAAGCGGTGCGGTATATGTTGGGTCTCAATCAAACATCCATGTCAAAAGTTACATTGTTTTCACTATGCTCCAGCTTTCGTGTTCAATTTCGAGCATCCCGATATATTATGGGCCTCAATCGGAAACTTGAGACAAAGTTATTGCAGTTTGGATTTGCCAGCAGACTTCGTGTTCAATTTCGAGCGTCTAAATATATTATGGACCGCAATTAGATATCAAGTCAGAAGTTGTGGGCATCTGAATTTGCTCGGAGCTTCCATGTTCAATTATGGGCGTTTCAATATATTATGGGACTCAAATTGACATCCAAGTCAAACATTGTGCTACTTTGAATTTTTTAGGAGATTCTATGTTCAATTGCGAGAGTCTCAATATGTTATGGCCCACAATCGGATATCAATGTCAGAAGTGATGGCAATTTAAATTTTCCTAGAGCATCTGTGTTCAATTTCGGGATTCTCAATATATTTTGGGACTCAATCGGACATTCGATTCAAAAGTTATGGCAGTTTGAATTTGTGAGGAGATTCTTCGTTCAATTTCGACTGTCTCGATATGGTACCGGCCCCAATCCGACATTCGAGTCAAGACTTATTGCAATTTGAATTTGCCCAAAGCATCCTTGTCAAATTTCGAGCGTCGCGGTATATGTTGGGTCTCACTCAAACATCCATGTCAAAAGTTACATCGGTTTCACTATGCTCCAACTTTCCTGTTCAATTTCGAGCGTCTCGATATATTATGGGCCTCAATCGGAAACTTGAGTCAAAGGTATTGCAGTTTGGATTTGCCAGTAGACTTCGTGTTCAATTCCGAGCGTCTCGATATATTATGGACTGCAATCAAATATCAAGTCAGAAGTTATGGGCATCTACATTTGCTTGGAGCTTCCATGTTTAATTTTGGGCATCTCAATATATTATGGGACTCAAACAGGCATCTGAGTCAAATGTTGTGCTACTTTGAATTTTTTAGGAGATTCTATGTTCAATTTCGAGAGTTTCAATATGTTATGGGCCGCAATTGGATATCAAAGTCAGAAGTTATGGCCATTTAAATTTGCCTGGAGCATCCATGCTCAATTTCGGGTTTCTCGATATATTTTGGGACTCAATCAGACATTCGATTCAAAAGATGGTAGTTTGAATTTGTGAGGAGATTCTTTTTTCAATTTCGAGAGTCTCGATATGTTATGGGCCACAATCGGATATCAAAGTCAGAAGTTATGGCCATTTAAATTTGCCTAGAGAATTCGTATTCAATTTTGGGATTCTCGATATATTTTGGGACTCAATCGGACATTTGATTCATAAGTTATGGCAGTTTGAATTTGCGAGGAGATTCTTCGTTCAATTTCGAGAGTCTCAGTAAGTTACGGGCCACAATCGGACGTCGGAGTCAAGACTTATCGCAATTTGAATTTTCCCAAAGCTTCCTTGTCGAATTTCAAGCATCGCGGTATATGTTTGTTCTTATTCAAACATTGATTTCAAAACTTATAGCGGTTTGAATATGCTCTAGCTTTCGTGTCCAATTTCGAGTGTCTCGATATTCGAGTCAAAAGTTATGGCCGTTTGAATTTGCCTGGAGCTTTCGTCTTTCATTTTGAGCATCTCGATATATTATGGGCCTCAATCGAAAACTCGAGTCAAAGTTATTGCAGTTTGGATTTGCCAGTAGACTCCGTATTCAATGTCGAGCGTCTCGATATATTATGGACCGCAATCAGATATCAAGTCAGAAGTTATGGGCATCTGAATTTGCTCGGAGCTTCCATGGTCAATTTCGGGGGTCTCGATATATTATGGGACTCAAATAGACATCCGAGTCAAACGTTGTGCTAGTGTGAATTTTTCAGGAGATTCTATGTTCAATTTTGAGAGTCTCAATATGTTATGGCCCATAATCGGATATCAAAGTCAAAAGTTATGGCCATTTAAATTTGCCTGGAGAATCCGTGTTCAATTTCGGGATTCTCGATATATTTTGGGACTCAATCGGACATTCGATTCAAAAGTTATGGCAGTTTGAATTTGTGAGGAGATTCTTCGTTCAATTTCGAGAGTCTCGATATGTTACGGGCCGCAATCAGACGTCCGAGTCAAGACTTATCGCAATTTGAATTTTCCCAAAGCTTCCTTGTCGAATTTCAAGCGTCGCGGTATATGTTGAGTCTCAATCAAACATCCAAGTTGTCACAACCTACCCTTCGGCGGGAGACCGACGCGGGGCTCATGGGTGCGTCTTCCAAGGGAGGAAGGCAAATAAAGCAACGTTTACCTTAGTTAATTTCTAATTAGGAGATTGCAATTTTATTTTATGTTGTTCAATGTTTATTTCGTTTTGGGCCAGAATAATGTAATAGGGCCCAGTGACTTTGAGTGACCCTTATAAATAGTAGCCTTGGGATTCGTGTACTAGCTATTTTGTTAGGCTATTTTTCAGAGCATAGGGTTTACGGTTTTACGTTTTTGAGCTTATTGTTATAGTTCACGTAATGCACTTTTCCATTCTCTACCTCTAATTGCAATTTTGTTTTTATTTCTTCTTCTGCATTTAGTTTCATTTACGTTTCTGCTTTAGTTTCATTCTCGTTTCTATTTCCAGTTTCATTTACGTTTCTGTCTTTAGCTTCAATTGCACTTTCTGTTTTAGGTTGAAATTATGGAAGGCTAAATTCCTGGTGTTGTTTCCTTCTAAGGACAAAGCTTAACTCTCTTTGAGGTTCTGTCTATAATGTAGCTTCCTGGCAGTTCCCCCTTCACCAATTAACCCACATTCGTTACTATTAATCTATGCACGCTTTGTGTTCGATTAATTGCCTCTATGCTTAACTTACGTTCATGCTTAATGAACGAAGGGTTAATTGGTGTATGTGTTGCCTAATCACGTATTGACAATCCTAAGTTGATTTTCACTTAGTAAATTAAAATAGGGTTGGATTAAGTGGTTAATTGTTAGGGATGAATTCTTCATAACCTATGACAAGAGAATGGCTTCTGAATCAGAGGAAACAACACGTTTTTACTATTATTAATTTTGTATTCTAGTTCGCTTGTTCTTTAATTCATACAACAAACAACTCCCCCCCCCCCCATTGTTACTGTTACTGCAAGTATATTATGAACATTTGGTTTATCATTGCTCGTTGGGAAACAACCTAGGATCACTTCCTAGTTACTGCATTTTAATGTTTATTTAATTCGGGTACGGCCTCGATCAAATTTGGCACCGTTGTCGGGGAGCAGTGTACAAAGGTTCATAATAGCTAGTGATTTGTGTTTTATGTTTAGTTGTTTTATGCTTTCGTGTTGTGTTAGTGTTGTGTTAGTGTCTTGTTATTTTGTTTAGTGTGGTGTTTTGTTTTAGTTTTTCTGTTCAGCGCTTCCTTCAGTCTTCGTGTTTTGCTATGAATAGTGCTCTGCGACGGATTTAGCGACCACTTTTGCTGACCTGGAAAACAGAGTAGTAGTGCAAATCCATTAGTGACTGAATTAGTGACTGCTGTTGAAAATTCAATTGGCGATTTTTGTTTTGATAGTTAGGGTTGTTATTTTTGGCTGAATTTTGGTGTGGTAGGTTTTTTTGACTCATATTTTGTGTGAAAAATACCACGAACACTTGTTGTGGCCAGATTTGAGAGATTCAAAAAAATTTGAGAACTTGTGTTTACCAAAACTTCAAACGGCCATAACTTTTGCTCCGGGTATCAGAATGACTATTATTATATATGTATTTGGGGTAGAAACAAATTTCTCATACCGTGGCAAAGGCCGGCCGGCTGAGCAGCTTCTTCTCCAATATTTTTATGAAGGACTCAGTAACATGGAGAGAAGTATGATAGATGCTGTCAGTGGTGGATCCCTTGGAGACATGACCCCTGCTGAAGCCAGGAATTTAATTGAGAAGATGGCTTCCAACTCACAGTTTAGTGCCAAAAATGATGCTATAGTCATTAGATGAGTGCATGAGGTAGCCACAAACTCATCTGCATCATCTGAAACTAGGAAGCTTGAAGGTAAACTAGATGCCTTGGTTAACTTGGTAACCCAACTGGCCATGAATAAAAAATCTGCACCTGTCGCAAGACTCTGTGGTTTATGCTCCTCTGCCGACCACCATACAGACCTTTGCCCTTCTATGCAGCAATCTGGAGCAACTGAACAGCTTGAAGCATATGCTGCAAACATCTACAATAGACCTCCTTAACCTCAGCAACACAATCAGCCACAACAGAACAATTATGACCTCTCCAGCAACAGGTACAATCCCGGGTGGAGGAATCATCCCAACCTTAGATGGTCGAGTCCTCCACAACAGCAGCAACAATAATAGCCTTATTTTCAGAATGCTGCTAGCCCAAGCAGACCATACGTTCCTCCACCAATCCAGTAGCAACAACAACAGCAACAACCGCAACAGCCCCAGAAATAGCAAACAGTTGAGGCTCCTCCGTAACCTTCCCTTGAAGAACTTGTGAGGAAAATGACTATGCAAAACATGCAGTTTCAACAAGAGACCAGAGCCTCCATTCAGAGCTTAACTAATCAGATGACACAATTGGCTACACAGATAAATCAACAACAATCCCAGAATTCTGACAAGCTGCCTTCTCAATATGTCCAGAATCCCAAAAATGTGAGTGCCATTTCATTGAGGTCGGGAAAGCAGTGTCAAGGACCTCAACCAGTAGCACCTTCCTCATCCGCAAATGAACCTGCCCAACTTCACTCTACTCCAGAAAAAGATGATGACAAAAATTTAAAGAGTAAGTTACCTAACAATTTCTGTGCAGGTGAATCTTCCACTGGTAATTCTGATATATAGAAGCAACATATCCCTCTTCCATTCCCTCCAAGAGCAATTTCCAACCAAAAAATGGAAGAGGCAGAGAAGGAGATCTTGGAAACATTTAGAAAAGTGGAGGTAAACATACCTCTGCTGGATGCAATAAAGCAAATTCCAAGATATGCTAAATTCTTGAAAGAGCTGTGCACTAATAAGCGGAAGCTTAAAGGAAGTGAAAGAATTAGCATGGGCAGAAATGTCTCCGCATTGATTGATAAATCTGTTCCCCAAATCCCTGAAAAATGTAAAGATCCAGGTACATTCAGCATACCTTGTATTATAGGGAACAATAAGTTTGACAATGCCATGCTAGATTTAGGAGCTTCTGTTAGTGTTATGCCTCTGTCTATTTTTAATTCTCTATCTCTTGGTCCCTTGCAGTCAACTGATGTGGTAACTCATTTAGCTAATAGTAGTGTTGCCTATCCTGCTGGTTTCATAGAGGATGTCTTAGTTAGAGTTGGTGAACTGATTTTCCCTGTTGATTTTTATATTTTGAATATGGAGGAGGGATTTTCTAAAGGATCAGTTCCCATCATTCTAGGCAGACTTTTTATGAAAACTGCTAGAACTAAGATAGATGTATATGCAGGCACACTATCTATGGAGTTTGCTGATATAACTGTTCATTTTAATATTCTTGATGCTATGAAACACCCATCTGAAGATCTTTCTGTATTTCGTGCTGAAATAATTGACCATGTTGTTGATGAATACATGGTTGATCTTCATTCTAATCTGCATGCCTGTCACTCTTCATGCATTGAATCTGAATTTGTACTTGATCATATGTCTGAATATGATGCTGAGTGTGAATCTGAATTTGATATTGATTACATGTCTGGTGATGTTTTACCTCTTGAGATTGATTTTATAGAGTCAGATAGAACTAACCATGTTTTAGGAAGTACACATACCTCTGACTTTCTTTATGAGGTATAGGTTGAGAAACCATCTCTTTCTACCACTGTCCAGCCGACCACACCAGAATTGAAGCCTCTGCCATCAAATTTAAAATATGCTTACTTGGATGATAGCAAAAGTTTTCCAGTAATTATATCTGCCTCCCTTACTGATGGGCAAGAGGAGAAGTTGTTATCTATTCTCAAGAAGCATAAGAAGGCTATAGGATGGACCCTGGCGGACATTCCTGGTATTAGCCCATCCACATGTATGCATCGAATAAATTTAGAGGATGGGGCTAAACCAGTAAGACAGCCACAGAGAAGACTCAACCTGGTGATTCTTGATGTAGTGAAGAAGGAGGTAACCAAGCTTTTGCAAGCTGGAATCATTTATCCTATCTCCAACAGCCAATGGGTGAGTCCCGTCCAGGTAATCCCAAAGAAAATCAGCCTCACCATGATCAAAAATAAGAAGGAGGAGTTGATTCCTACTCGGGTGCAGAACAGTTAGGGAGTCTGCATCGACTATAGGAGGCTGAACCAGGTTACCAAAAAGGACCATTTTCCCCTGCCATTCATTGACCAGATGCTTGAATGCCTGGCAGGTAAATCTCACTACAATTTCCTTGATGGTTTTTCTGGTTATATGCAAATCACTATTGCTCCTGAGGATTAGGAAAAGACCACATTCACCTGCCCCTTCGGCACTTTTGCCTATAGGAGGATGCCTTTCGGCCTGTGCAATGTCCTTGGTACCTTCCAGCGGTGCATGATCAGTATTTTCAGTGATTTTTTTAGAAAATTGCATAGAGGTGTTTATGGATGATTTCACTATATATGGATCCTCTTTTGATGTTTGTTTGGATAGTCTGGAAAAAGTTTTGAATAGATGCACTGAAACTAACCTCGTTCTAAATTTTGAAAAATGTCATTTTATGGTTGAGCAAGGTATAGTTTTAGGCCACATTATTTCCAAAAAGGGCATTGAAGTAGATCCTGCAAATATTTTTGTTATTTCACAATTTCCTTACCCCTCTTGCGTGCGAGAGGTGCGATCTTTTCTTGGTCATGCAAGATTCTACAGGCGCTTTATAAGAGATTTTAGCAAAGTAGCCCTTCCACTATCCAACTTGTTGCAAAAGGAGGTGGAGTTTGACTTTAACGATAAATGCAGAAAGGCTTTTGATTGTCTCAAAAGAGCACTGACTACCACCCCCATCATCCAGGCACCCAACTGGACAGCCCCTTTTGAACTTATGTGTGATGCATCAAATTATGCATTGGGGGTTGTCCTTGCTCAGAAAATTGATAAATAGCCTAGGGTGGTATATTATGCTTCCAGGACTTTAGATGCTGCCCAAGAGAATTATACTACTACTGAGAAAGAGCTACTAGCCATAGTTTTTGCTCTTGAAAAATTTCGTTCTTATTTGTTTGGTACTCGCATTATTGTTTATACTGACCATGCAGCTTTAAAGTACTTGTTGAAGAAGGCTGATTCAAAACCTAGGTTGATCCGATGGATGCTTTGGCTCCAAGAGTTTGACTTGGAGATCTGTGATGCAATCCTCCCTAGGAAGGGACCAATCACAAGAACCATGAGCAAGAGGCTCCAAGAAGATTGGGCTAGAGCTGCTGAAGAAGGCCCTAGGGTTCTCATGAACCTTAGGGTAGATTTCTGAGCCCATGGGCCAAGGTTGGGTCCAATTATCTTTGTACATATTAGACTAGGATGTCATTATATTTGGTCCTTGTATATAGGGCTCCATATTGTAGGTAGGGTACCCTAGAAATATAGGATTTTTCAGCCCTTGTATTTTTGGGCACCTAGACTAGTTTTTGTATTAGGGGTAGTTTTGTAATTTCACATGCACTAAGTGGATATTTGATGTGTGTGGCTGGAAATAAATTTAATTGAATTGGTAGAAGCCCAATCCAATTAAATTTTAGAGGGGGAGGTGAGCATTTGCTTACTACACCCCATTGCCACATCATATAGTCACACTTTGTGCATGTCCTTCATGCTTTTCATGCCTCATGACACCTAAGCACACTTAGTGGAGAATCTTGGAATTGATCTTGGATTAGTGGGCTGAACCATAACTAAAATTCACTAATCATAATTAGTGAAATTTTGGCTCCAAAGTTTGGCTCCACAAATTCAATTTCAAATTCAAGTGAAATTTGAATTTCCCTCCAATTTTGTGTGACACTTAGGCTATAAATAGAGGTCATGTGTGTGTATTTTTTTCAACTTTGATCATTTGAATATTAACTTCAGATTTCAGAGCTCCTTTTGAGCACAAAATTTCGTGCTCTTCTCTCCCTCTCCCTTCATTCATCTCCTTCTTCCTCCAAGCTCTTATCCATGGCCTCCTATGGTGGTGAGCTTCTTCTAGACTCATCTTCTCCTTGAAGTGGCGTCTCCTCTCTCTCTTCCTTCTCCATTCCGCTGCCATTTATCTTCCAAGAAGCAAAGGAATCCATTGATGAAGAAGATCCTAGGTCTACAAGCTCCAATGGAGCTTGCATCAATCTGTGATAGGAGCGGAGCACAAAATTTAGTTGCTAATCATTTGAGTCGGATCGAACATGTGTCTAATGAGGACTCAACCATTCGGGATGATTTCCCGGATGATCATTTATATATATTGTATAGTATTTCTGATTCTCTTTCTACTCGCTGGTTTGCTAACATTGTCAATTATTTAGTTGCTTCTATTTTTCCTCCCTTAGCATCTAAGGCTCAAAAAGATAAAATTAAAAGTGATGCTAAGCATTTTATTTGGGATGACCCCTACTTGTGGAAATTATGTAGTGATCAGGTCATTAGACGATGCATTCCAGATCATGAGATTGACTCAGTCCTACAGTTCTGTTATTCTTCCGCACCGGGAGGTCATCTTGGTGTTCAAAGGACAGCTCGCAAAGTGCTTGATTGTGGCTTTTATTAGCCCAGCATTTTTAAAGATGTGTGGAAGATTTGTAGTACATGTGAGCAATGTCAGAGAGCAGGAAGTGCACTTACATGGCGACAACAAATGCCTCAGCAACCTATGCCATTATGTGAGGTGTTTGATGTTTGGGGCATAGATTTTGTGGGCCCTTTTCCTGTCTCTTTTGGTTATGTTTACATTCTCCTTGCAATTGATTATGTTTCAAAATGGGTGGAAGCCAAGCCCACTAGAACTAATGATGCTAAGGTTGTTGCAGATTTTGTCAGATCTAATCTGTTTTGCAGGTTTGGAGTACCTAAAGCAATTGTTAGTGATCAAGGAACCCACTTTTGCAACAAATCAATGCATGCCTTGCTTAAAAAGTACGGGGTTGTACATAGGGTATCCACACCATACCACCCCCAAACCAATGGACAGGCAGAAATTTCTAACAGGGAGATCAAGAGAATTTTAGAGATGATTGTGTAGCCAAGCAGGAAAGATTGGAGTACCAGGCTTGATGATGCTCTTTGGGCACATCGGACTGCCTACAAAGCACCCATAGGAATGTCTCTTTATTGGGTTGTCTTTGGAAAGGCATGTCATCTTCCAGTGGAGATTGAGCACAAGGCATACTGGGCAGTGAAGACCTGCAACTTCTCTATGGATCAAGCTGGTGAGGAAAGAAAGTTGCAACTGAGTGAGTTAGATGAGATCCGCCTAGAGGCCTATGAGAATGCCAAGTTCTACAAAGAAAAGACCAAGAAGTTCCATGATAGCATGATAATTAAGAAGGACTTCATGGTTGGACAAAAAGTGTTATTGTATAATTCTAGGCTTGGACTCATGAGTTGTAAGTTGAGGTCTAAGTGGATTGGTCCTTTTGTCGTTACTAATGTTTTTCCTTATGGTACAGTTGAGATCAAAAGCGACTCCACCAACAAGAGCTTCAAGGTCAACGGACACCGACTTAAGCCATTCCTCACAAACCCTTCTTTAGTGGTCGTAGTAGTGGAAGAGACTTCCTTAATCCACCCTACTCTTCCTCCACCATAACTTATGGAGTTCTTCGTTTCCTATCTTCTTCTTTCCTTTTATTACACTTTTCCGATTCTATATGATGGTTTAATTGCTTTTACTCTTTTAATTGTGCTACATTGAGGACAATGTGTTGTTTAAGTATGAGGGGGGAGTGTTCTTTGGTTTTGGTTTTGCTAGTTTTGTTGGATTTGTTAATTTTGTTAGTTTTTTGGGTTTCTAGTTTAATATTTTAGGTCAATTATGTTTGCATGTATAACTTTGCATGTTTTCCTTTGAATTATAGGATATGTTCAAGAAATGGGTAATTGTTTTGAAAATAAAAGCCTCTTGACATTTTGTGATTTGAAATCCTTGTTTTTCCTCTACATGTCATGATAGTTTTGAAAGCTCAATTTGAAAGTGATAAGTTTACCTTTGTGAGAATTTGAGCCATCCATCATCTTAATCATTTGGTGTGTTTTGCCCCATTGATTGCTTGCACAATAGCCTTGGCTTGATTCTTGTTGATGCTTCCTAATTCACATGCATATTTGGAAAATGATTTAGGCAATTTTGTTCTTATAAGCCTCTAGCCAAATGGACTTACCTTGAATTAATTCCTTTGATAGCCCTTTTGAGCCTTGTTTCCCTTTCCTTGTTTTGAAGCTCACTACAAGCCTTAAGTGAAAAACCATGATATAACCTTACCCTTAAGGAATTTTGGAGCTTTGGAATTTTTTTGGGAATAAGTGTGGTGGGGGGTTTTGTTTCCTTGGATATCGTGTTTTGTTGGCTATGCTTCATGATATATTTTGGGCCATACATGATGTACATTTTATATTGGTTAAATGTTGGACATGCTAAATGAGATGCTATTTCTCAACGGCTACAGAGCTAAAAAAATTTCAGTTGAATCAATTCGAAAAAGAAAAAGAAAAGCAATAAAGTTGAGTGAATAAGATCTTAAATGGAAAAAGAATGATGAGACTCTTGGTTCTACTTTTTGTGTTTAAATTTTATCTTTAGGTTTTCTTATTTTTTCTTAATGTGCACTTATTCCCCATTGCTCCTCTATTCCTTTGGGATTTAGCAACTTATTCCATATTTTTTCCTACCTTGTCCTTGGCCCCATTACAACCTTAAAATACCTTTTGATCCTCATGTGCTTGTGTTTATGGGTTGATTGTCAATTTTAGAATCTTGCCAAGTTTATGTGGTGTTGGTTTTCATGGGTGCTTTGAGGGTAAATAGTAGCCTAGACACTTGAGAGATAGAGTGTATATCCTGTGAGGCTTTATCACTTTTCATTCTTGAGCTGATTAACTATTTTGTCATGATTGGGTTGCTTGGATGATTTTCAGGAATGTCTTGACTCTTTGGATCTCTTCATGTTAGATGTTACCCATTCCTTTCATTTCTTGATGTTCATTGAGAAATATGTAAATGTTTTTGTTTGTCTCTCTTTGATATCCTTGGATTTTGTTCTTTGTTTCATTTTGCCCACGAGTGCAAAAGGCTAAGTATGGGGGATTTGATCTGCCATTATTTTCTCCTATTTCTTAACCCTTTTTACACCATTTTAATTACTGATTAGTCTTAATTGTCAAATTAATTAGGCAGTTTTATTATTTGGGCTCATTCAGCTAATTTGATGTTTTTAATCTAATTTTAGGAATTAATGAAGCATTGGGCTTAATCCGGATTTTGGTTGTGGACTTGAGGAGGGCTGTCATACCCTAATTTCGTCCGGGGACCTTTACTTGATGACATGCGACTTTTGTTTGGTCCTTGTAAGGTGCTTGGCACCCATCATTAGGCAATTTGTGAAATTTCGGGACATGCTGGAAAACAAAAGAAAATATTGATGCACAATCCGTAAGGTTCCGTGACACACCGGAAATCAAATGGAAGCATCGTTGCACAATTAGTGAGGTTTCGTAACATTCCATAAGTCAAAAAGGGGATGATTATGTAATCCACAAGGTTCCGTAACATTACGGAAAGAAAACAAGTATCGTTACGAAATTCGTAAGTTTCCGTAACTTTACGAAAAAAGAATCACCAAAAAAGGCAGGGGGGTGTACTCAGTAAAAATGGGGGTGCAAATAGCAACCAGGCCCACTTGGGCCCTCCAGAAGATTCCTCCAGAAGGCTGTTGCTTCTGGAGGAAGCAACCCTGCTCGCCTGGGCGAGCTGGGCGGCAAGCATCTCCCCTATTTTGCTATAAATAGGGGAGGAAGTGAAGTGGAAAAGGGTTCAGCCCCTTAGGCACTTCTCTCTCTTTCGAATTTGCTTGGAAAAATTGTTTCTGTGAAGAAAATCTAAGCCGAGGCGCTTCCGAAACGTTTCCGTAACGTTTCCATGAGGAATTTCGCGAAGGTTTCGACCGTTCTTCGACGTTCTTCATTCGTTCTTCATCATTCTTCGATCTTTAACGGGTAAGTACCTCGAACCAAGCTTTTCGCTTCATTCTATGTACCCGTGGTGGTCCACATTGTGTTTCATGTATTTTTATTCTCGTTTCATTTACTTTTTATACCCCCTTTTTCACGTGCTTAAGCCATTTTATTTAAGTCATTTCTCGCTTAACCTAAAAATAAAATAAATTTCCACCGATTGTTTGAATTGTATTATCCGTTAACTTCGGTTAAAATGAATTCCGACCGTTCGGTCGTGCCGTAACCACGTTGGAAATCAAAAAAAGAGGTAAAATAATAATATAATAATAAAAAACGTCTTTTAGTAAAATAAAGCGGAAAATCAATCAGACGTTTTCTTTTTGGGATTTCTCATTCTTAATCGAATTGACTAATAACTAAAGTGAAACTAAGGCTAAAATCAACTCGCCTAGTCAAGCTCGTCCATAAAAATAGTTTTTTTGAAGTTTGTCATTTCAATTTCTTACTAAGTAAAATGGATCATTTTCAAGGTCCAACGCCTTAAAATGATCACCTCTTAAGTAAAAAAAGAAATCACTTGATAAAAAAAGAACTACGTAGGTCTGATTTCCTCATCGCAATTGAGGAATACGTAGGAGCAAAGGGAAACACCCTTGTCGACCACAAAAAGAGTAAAAATATAAAAAGGGTATAAAGGATATAAAGACATAAAAAGGGAACATAAAAAAATCAAAGTCATGTTTGCACATTCGATTAAAGGCTGCCGTCCCTTGGGACGGACGTGTGGGGTGCTAACACCTTCCCCGTGCGTAAATACAACTCCCGAACCTTTCACTTAAAAGTTCGTAGATCGCGTCTTTTCCGGTTTTTCTGACGTTTTCCGCAAATAAACGTTGGTGGCGACTCCGCGCGTATTCCTTTCGTGGAACACGCATCCCGTGAGTCACGCGTCGCCCTCCCGCCGAAGGGTAGGTTGCGACAAGGGCAAATAAAGCAACGCTTACCTTAGTTAATTTCTAATTAGGAGATTGCAATTTTATTTTATGTTGTTCAGTGTTTATTTCGTTTTGGGCCAGAATAATGTAATAGGGCCCAATGACTTTGAGTGACCCTTATAAATAGCAGCCTTGGGATTCGTGTACTAGCTATTATTCAGAGCATAGGGTTTAGGGTTTTACGTTTTTGAGCTTATTGTTATTGTTCACGTAATGCACTTTTCCATTCTCTGCCTCTAATTGCAATTTCATTTTTATTTCTTCTACTGCATTTAGTTTCATTTACGTTTCTGCTTTAGTTTCATTCTCGTTTCTATTTCCAGTTTCATTTACGTTTCTATCTTTAGCTTCAATTGCGTTTTCTGTTTTTGGTTGAAATTATGGAAGGCTAAATTTCTGGTGTTGTTTCCTTCTGAGGATGAAGCTTAACTCTCTTCGAGGTTCTGTCTATAATGTAGCTTCCTGGCAGTTCTCCCTTCACCAATTAACCCACATTCGTTACTGTTAATCTATGCATGCTTTGTGTTCGATTAATTGCCTCTGTGCTTATCTTACGTTCATGCTTAATGAACGAAGGGTTAATTGGTGTAATTGGTGCCTAATCACGTATTGACAACCCTAAGTTGATTTTCACTTAGTAAATTAAAATAGGGTTGGATTAAGTTGTTAATTGTTAGGGACGAATTCTTCATAACGTAGGACAAGAGAATGGCTTATGAATTAGAGGAAACAACACGTTTTTACTATTATTAATTTCGTATTCCAATTCAGTTGTTCTTTAATTCACACAACAAACAACCCCCCCCCCCCCCATTGTTACTGTTACTGCAAGTATATTATGAACATTTGGTTTATCATTGCTCGTTGGCAAACAACCTAGGATCACTTCCTAGTTACTGCATTTTAATGTTTATTTGATTCGGGTACGGCCTCGATCAGAAGGCGAGGACGTGCAGTCCTCTGAAGGCGAGGGAGTGTAGCCCTCTGAGGGCGAGGATGTGCAGTCCTATGAAGGCGAGGACGTGCAGTCCTCTGAAGGCGAGGACGTGCAATCCTCTGAAGGCGAGGACGTGTAGCCCTCTTAAGGCGAGGACCTACAATCCTCTGAAGGCGAGGGCGTGTAGCCCTCTGAAGGCGAGGACGTGCAGACCTTTGAAGGCAAGCACGTGCAGTCCTCTGAAGGTGAGGGTGTGTAGCCCTTTGAAGGCGAGGATGTCCCATCCTCTGAAGGCGAGGGCATGAAGCCCTCTAAAGGCGAGAACGCGTAGCCCTCTGAAGGCGAAGACGTGCAGTCCCCTGAAGGCGAGGACGTGTAGTCCTCTGAAGGTGAGGACATGCAGCCCTATGAAGGCGAGGACATCCAGTCCTGTGAAGGCGAGGGCATGTAGCCTTCTGAAGGCGAGGACATGTAGCCCTCTCGAGGCGAGCACGTGTAAGCCTCTGAAGGCGAGGACGTGCAGCCCTCTGAAGGCGAGAACGTGCAGTCCTCTGAAGGTGAGGATTTGTAGTCCTTTGAAGGCGAGGGTGTGTAGCCCTCTGAAGGCGAGGACGTGTAGTCCTCTGAAGACGAGGGCGTGTAGCCCTCTGAAGGCGAGGACGTGTAGTCCTCTGAAGGCAAGGACGTTCAGTTTTCTGAAGGCGAGTACATGCAGTCCTCTGAAGGTGAGGGAGTGTAGCCCTCAGAAGGCGAGGATGTGCAATTATCTAAAGGCGAGGGCGTGCAACCCTCTGAAGGCGAGGACGTGTATCCCTCTAAAGGGGAATGCGTGAAACCCTCTATGGGCGAGGGCGTTTAGCCCTCTGAAGGCGAGGGCGTGTAGTCCTCTGAAGGCGAGGGTGTATAGCCCTTTGATGGTGAGTGTTTGAACTTGCTAGGAGATTCTATGTTCAATTTTGAGAGTCTCGAGGTGTTATGGGCGACAATCGGATATCCGTGTCAAATGTTAGGCAGTTTGAATTTTCTAGGAGATTCCGTGTTCATTTCCGAAAGTTTCGATATGTTATGGGCCACAATCAGACGCCTAAGTCAAATGTTATGGCCATTTGAATTTGCTAGGAGATTCTATCTCAAGCCTCAATCGGATGCCCGAGTCAAAAGTCATCACAATTGGAATTTCCCCAAAGCTTCTTTGTCGAATTTTGAGCGTTGAGATATATTTTTGACCTCAATCATACATTCGTGTGAAAAGTCTCGGCAGTTTGAATTTGCCAGGAGATTCTGTGTTCAATTTCGAGAGTCTCGATGTGTTATGGGTGGCAATCAGATATCCGTGTCAAAAGTTAGGTGGTTTGAATTCGCTAGGAGATTCTGTGTTCATTTTCGAAATTCTCGATATGTTATGGGCCGTAATCGGATGCCCAAGTCAAATATTATGGCCATTTGCATTTGCTCGAAGCTTCTATGTTCAATTTCGAGCGTCTTGGTGTATTATGGGCCTCAATCGCACTTACGAGTCAAAAGTTATGCCCGTTTGAATTTTCCAGTAGACTCTAGGTTCAATTTCGAGCGTCTTGATCTATTATGGGCCGTAGTCGGACATTTGAGTCAAAAGTTATGGCATCTGGAATTTGCTAGGAGATTCTGTGTTCAATTTCGAGAGTCTCGATCTGTTATGGGCCACAATCAGCCGTTCGAGTCAAACGTTATGGCCATTTGAATTTGCACGGAGGTTCTGTATTCAATTTCAAGAGTCTCGATATGTTATGGGCCTCAATCGGACTTCCAAGTCAAAAGTTATGTTCGTTTGAATTTCACATGGGCTTCCTTGTCAAATTTTGAGCGTCGCGATACATTTTAGGACTCAATCGGACATCCGTGCGAAAGTTATGGCGATTTGAATTTGTTGGAGCTTTTGTGTTCAATTTCGTGCGTCTCAATAACTTATGGACCACAATCGGATATCAAAGTAAGAAGTTATGCTCAGTTGAATTTTCCCGGAGCTTTCGTGTTCAATTTCAAGCGTCTCAATATATTATGGGACTCAATTGGACATCTGAGTCAAAAGTTATTACAATTTGAATTTGCTAGGAGATTCTGTGTTAAATTTCGAGAGTCTCGATATGTTATGGGTTGCAATTGGATGTCTGAGTCAAACGTTATGGCCATTTGAATTTGCTCTGAGCTTTCGTGTTCAATTTTAAGCGTCTTGTGTTGAACAAGTAGTCTCAATAACTTAAGAGGGGGTGAATTTAGTCTTAATTTTCCGACTAACAAGTTTATTCCCTTTTTCTTAAATGATGTGATAGATTTAGAATGTAGAAAAAGAAGCATTAATCAATTTAACAATATTCTTTAAACTTGCAAGACAAAACAAGTTGCAATAAAACAAACGAGATAAGGGAAGAGAGAATTACAAACTTGATTTATACTGGTTCAGCCACTCCCGTGCCTACGTCCAGTCCTTAAGTAACCCGCTTGAGATTTTTCACTACCCTTGTAAATCTGTTACAATCTTTGAACCACCTTGGGATCACTCACCCTTGTGTTTAAGTTTCTCACACACCAAGAGACAAACAATCTCTTAATTACAATTGGGTTTTCAAAAGATGAACAGATTGGTTTCTCTCTTTTAGAGTAGATGATGCAATTTCAAGTTCCTAGAAGAATTCTCAATAATTTCGCAAGAGTTTGGCCAAAGTTGTTTAGAGAGATTTTGACAATTATGTTCTCTAAAAAATTCTCTCTCAATCTTTTTTTCGAAGTAAAGACACACATATATATAGACCCATTGTGCCTGTTCAAAATCAGCTTGAAGAGATGTGTCTTTTCAAAAAGTTTTTTTGAAACTTTTTCACTGGTAATCAATTACATGATTCTGGTAATCAATTACACGGTTATATTTTGAAGAGTTGTGACTTTTCAATAATTTTTCTGAAATCTCTTCGCTGGTAATCGATTACATGACTCTTGTAATCGATTACACACATCAAAATTCAAATAATTTTGTGTCGTTAGTTCATCAGTTCAAAATTTCAAAAAGCCATTTTCACAAACTCTCTGGTAATTGATTAGATGAACCTGGTAATTGAGATTCTTTTAACAAATTTGATAGTGAAGATTTTGAGGCCAAACTATAGCAATCAAATTGAGGTTCTTTTAACAAATTTGCTAAGTTCTTATCTTAGATTTTCTTGATCTTGTTCTTTGACTTGATTCAATCCGTGCTCATCAAGTAAACTTTTGGCATCATCAAAACCTGTATGATATACATTCACATTCTCCCCCTTTTTGATGATGACAACTATCTTTAGGTAAGGAGTAAAGAGAGAAATAATAATATCCATTTGTGTCGTTCACTCCCCCTTGATTTTTCATTGATTGCTTATATGAAAAAGTTTAAGATTTGATGAAAAATTTATATATAAAAACTTTTTCAATACTTTGTGATGCAATCCTACCCCGCAAGGGCATTGGATAGAAGACTTCAAGAAGATTGGGACAGAGATGCAAGAGAAGGCCCTAGGGTTCTCATGAGCCTTAGGGTAGATTTCGGGCCCCTGGGCTAAGTATGGGCCCACGTATCCCTGCCAAGGGAAGATAAGGGTGGCTGCAGAGCAGTAGTCTCGTACAGGGCCAGCGTCTCCGATAGGAACTAATTTCTTTTGGTGAAAA
>NC_038246.2:20723683-20748974 GCF_000004515.6 Glycine max | reverse complement strand
TCTCCATACATTTCTCAGCACATGTAGGCTATAGCTGGAGTAGAGAATGGATAAATAATTTACATCGTGCGCGAAATCTCCCCTATGGATGATGAGAATCCTAGGGCCTTCTCTTACATCTCTGGCCCAATCTTCTTGGAGTCTTCTATCCAATGCATTTTGCTGGGTAGGTTTGCATCACTTTGGACAAAAAATGAATAATGAGTCTATCTCATCTATCTCAAAAACTTTTTTCAATACTTTGGGCAAAAAATATAATTCTCCTTACCATCAATTTCATCTATCTTTCCCCCTTTGGCAACATCAAAAACAAATTATGAGCAGAGAGAAGAAAAGCATACAACGATTATAATAAGTAAGATACCATACCATACCATTTAGAGTACCATCCAAACAAAATAATAGTAAGCAATAAAGCTGAAAGTCTAAAGTACTAAATATCCTAATGTAACTTACACAAGTCTTAAAGGTGAATAATTATTATAACTAATATTGTAACTTAGATATCCTAATGGAACTTAAAGTACTAAGGATCGGTTGGAGGATTAAAGCAACGATGGATAAATCCCAGGTCATCCTCAAGATGAGTGATGCGAGAATCCAAGGAATCAAACCTTTCACCAACAAAAGCGCGAAGATCCCAAATCTCGTTGAGAACATCAGTAAGTAAAGCAGAGGAGGGATCCCTAGGTGGTGGAGAGGGAGTGCGTTCGTCGGGAGCATTAGCCTGGTAATCCTGTTTGTAAACCCATTTTCCATAAAGATCTTTGTTATAACCAAAAGAAGCAACTGCATTGGCTCCTATTGCAAATGAATGCTTAATCTTGACAAATGGTTCATTAGAAAGAGAAAGAATCATGAAACTGGCCAAATACAGGCTAAAGGCCCAAGTGGAGAAGGACAAAGCCCCCGAGTGGAGAAGGATGAAGGCCCAGAGGCAGAGACACTATCAAGACTATTAATTGTTGCTGAAGGCCTAAACTAATTTGAAGGCCCAAGTTAAATAAATTTTTAGTTATAATTTATTTTTATTATAATTTTGGCCCAAACTGTTTAGAAGGCCCATGTCTTTTTTTATCTTTTTGTTCAGTTACGCTATAAGTATTGGTTTTTGTTTTGAATGAAGAGAAATTTTTGCATTTTCATAAAATTGGGTGAGAGTTTCTCTTGGGGTTCCTTGTTGAACCAATATCAGACTTATCAAGGTAATCCTTGTGGCGTCTACCTTGACTTATCTTCCTTCACCGGAAGTGGCGTCTACCTTGACTTATCTTCCTTCACCGGTAGTGGCGTCTACCCTGACTTATCTTCCTTCACTGGAAGTGGCATCATCCAAAACCTCCGTAGCCTGTATCAAACGATCCGCCCCGTAAGGTTCACATCAGAAGTGCCTCTGAAACAATGTGACCGGATGAGGATGTGGTAGAGGGGCATTTTCCTGTAATTCCTTATGCATACGGTAACGAACAAGATGTGCCCAGTCAATTTGGCGTCTAGTTTGCAATGCCCACATCACAATTAAATCTTCCTTAGAGGCTTGAGCAAGGCTAGTAGAATGAGGAAGCAACACACGACATAGAATGTAATGCATGATATGACATTCAAAGGTAAAGGAACCAGTAAGTAAGCGACCAGTCATATCAGCATTTGCAACACAAACCATTTTACAAGCATCATGACTACAATAAATTGGTTTCCAATCATTAACTAAGGTTCCCTCAAAAGGCACACCTTGATTGCTCAGTTTGGTTAAGGAGTAAAACAAAGAGTGATCAACAACAATTGGTATTTTGTTCACTTCAAAAAATATCACTCCATCATGAATTTCAAGGTTGTTATAAAACACTTAAACCAATTCAAGGTAATTGTTTGCGGCCGACAAGTGTACCGGATCGCACAAGTAGTATAAAATGGAAAGAACCGAGTATCGAATTCTTGGGGAACTTGTGTTATCTGGCAAGCTATTTCGATAAATAGGCGTCTGGTATGAAAATATGACAGTGGTTATGAATAGGTATTTAAACTATCTAGGCAAAAAGAAAGAAAATCACGCAAGAGAAATATTGTGCAAAAACAAGTAGAGAAAGCGTTGGTCTTCCTCATAGGTTCCTGATGTTAAAAAGGATGTTCTCTATCTAACAATGCTCATGCATTCCTATGTTGTCTCCTGGACTGCTAGACCCCGATTCCTCATGATAGCCTAGCCTAGTCCTGATCAAGCCTCGTCTGCAGATCCCTCTTGTAAGACTAAACTCAACCAAGAACGCATTAAGACACACATACACAACTATGTTCTTGTACCCCGATCCCTCGTGATAGCACAACAACTTAGTCCCATACTATCAAGGACTTTAGAATCAGACCAGTTCCCACTATTGAATGACCCTAACAAAGCATGCATCTACGTGATCAAGGTAAAAGCACACTGGAATGAAAAGCAGATAGCACAGAGAACACACAAAACATCATTACATAGATAGAAATATATTTACATCCAGTACCTACAGGGAAGATCCAACAGAGGATTTAGCTTTCCATAGTCCGGAAACCTCCTTTACAACAAAGAGAAGAACAAGATGAAAGACTGCAAAAACACAAGTGGTGAGGATGTCTCCTTCACCTCTAGGATCTCACAATCACTCACAAACTCATCTCAAGCTCTCAGAACGGCTTCCGCTTCGAATTAGCATCTCTGCAGATCTTCACACAGCAAAATCTCTCAAAACTCTCTGGAACTTGGACCTTTCTCTCTCTAGAACTTCCTAAACATGCAAAAGCTTCAAGCTCAGGCCAGACTCTCATGCATGCAGAGGCTTCTTCAAGAAAAATGCCAAACTCCCTTTGCAAATCTGATTTCAGGCTTACATAGGTGGCCTTGTTCGTGCGCTTAGCGCACGTATGGACCGCTTAGCGCACGTTAGTGATTTTTGGTTTAGCGCGCTTCTCTCGCTTAGCAGATGAGCTGAAGCGGTGCACTTGATGACCTAGAGTGGTGCGCTCAATGAACCTGATAGTTCATCTTCTTCTGGATTCTTCCTCGCGCTTAGCCACTGAGTGTCGTGCTTAGCGAATGCTTGCTAAGCCAGCATATTGGCTTAGCCAGAGGGTGAAAACAACACTTTTGCCAATTTGCCTAGTTAACCTGAAATTAGGAGAAATTGATTATTAAACACACAAAACAAAAGTATAAATTATCCATTACCTATATTTAACAAAAAGGACTTATAATATTATGAAAACAACTAAAAATTGGATAAGTTTGATATAATATACACAAGTTTTATACACAAAAGTTAGTCATTTTCACCGACTAACAACTTCCCCAAATTTACAGTTTTGCTTGTCCTCAAGCAAAAGAGAACAACTCACTTGTCCTCAAGTGGTAAAACATGCAGTGTTTATGTACAAAGGTGTATGCATAAAAATTTATTGATTGCATGATGAGAAAGATGAAGCAATGTATATCTATCACTTGTTATCACAGAATATGCAGCTAGAGAAGTAGGAGAACAAGATGTGAACTATACAGTTAGATGAAGTTAATCATAAGACAGATATCAAGGAAAGTAGCTCAAACCACAGTCTCACGGCAACTGTTTCACTCAAGCACAAGTGTTTAAGCTATTCATTGATAACAACTAACAGGAGGTCCAATCTTTGCATTTCATCACATGCCATCAAGTTAGAAATGTATAAACAGAATCAGAAGGACTTTCTCAGGCTTGTAGTGAGGTTTCGCTCCAAAAATTCATTGGTTTTTCTAGGATTCAAAGGCTTAGATTCTAAGAGAGCACAAATCCTAGACTAATCCCAATGATCTTTTCTTGTTTTGTACAAATAGCCTTCTCACTGTTCCCTTTTCTTAAGTTGCTTTCGACCTTTTTGTAACAGCGCAACTTATTTTCTTTTTCTTTTTTTTAACATACAACTTATTTGTTGTGTGTGCTGATGTTTAACCTTTTTCTTTTCATTCTAATTGACTTTCCTCCCCCAAATTTAGAGTAAATTTGCCTTGAACCATATGCTATCCTAGAATCTAAGCAAGGTATCAGGAGATATTTATTTAAGTTCAGGGTTCAGTTAATGACAAATCAATAAGCTTTAAACAAGGGACCAAAAGATACAAGTATCATTCAAGGTAAGCTATTTGGTCAAAAGAGCTTGTGTCTATACAATTCATGACCTTCATCATGTTCTGAGTTATACAAATCATTCTAGAATTCAAAGATTTATGCAAAGATCATTATTCACAGTTAGTCATTCACTCACAGAGTAAGGTCAAACTCTCACCGGTTTTTGGTTCAAGCTCTTCTTTCACAATTAGTCTATCTAGTGACTAACCATTCTATTATAAGTTCACACTCTTGTTCTTTCTTTGTCTAACATACACATTTGCTCAACTCATGAAAAGAAACACAAACTACATCCAAATCATGCACTCAATTCAAAATAAAGACATACACCCATTTTCATAAGTCAATAAAAGTGCTTCACTGCCATGTCAGCAAAACAAGATAAACTGTTCAAAATACTTTAGAATAAGCAAACTAACTACCCATAAAGAAACTAGAGAAGTGGGAGGAGAAGTGTCAACAATATCATAATTATAATAATAATAAATCAAAAAGCATAAAATATCATCAGGAATCAAAATTCCTGTGACTGGTCCTGTGTGTCCTGTGTCTGACCATCCTCCAAATTTGTCAACTGAAGAACTGGAGTAGTGGGAGGAGAAGTGTCAACAACTAGGACTGGTGTAGTTGGATCCTCTGGAATCTGTAGAAGAGGAGTGGAGGGGTGTGATACAGGCTAAGGTGAGGGTAGGTTTACCACTGGTGTAGAAGGCTCGGAAGTAGCCTCAAGGGATCGCTCAGGAGTGGTAGCAGCTACTTGTCTCACCTGTGTCTCCTCTGCCTCTTCTCCTATATCAAATGGCTCTGGGATGGTGGCCTCAGATGACTCATCCTCCACATGCCGAGGTACCTGGGCTGTGGGACCTTCGTCTTCCTTCTAAAGAAAAGGTTGGGTCCCAGGCCAGGCTACCATCTCATTTAACTGCTCTACCGTGGGAATAGAGTCTGGAGGTGCCATCATCTGTAAACTCTGTAGTAAAATAATCTATCCCTGATGAATGCTTTGGAGCATGGCTTCCAAGCATTGACAATTTGTCTGAGCTGGGACAGAAGGGGTTGTTGAAGTGGATGCTGGAGTAGGAGCTGCAGAAGTGGAAGGAAGGTCAGCTGCCCTTGCCCTCTCCCTCCTAGCCCCTCGGATAGAGACTGTTAGATCCTCGGGGTTCCAAAAATTCTTCTTGATGTAGGCTAGGTTCATAATCGGGCTCAGGCGCTCAAAGGTAAGGCTGTTAGAGTCAACCCCTTTGGCCCTACATAATGCGATGATCAGAGCAGGGAACCCAAGTCTAGAAGTGTTAGACTAGGCTATAGAGGTCATCTGGCCAGAGATCAACGCTCCTATGTTCATTTCCAAGTGAGAGACTAGGCCAAAGATCAACCTAGCTCTATCCATTGTCAAATTAGAGGTCTGTGATGTAAGGGCCAAGTTGGAGTATGAGAGGACACTCCACACCTGAGCCAGTCTAGTCAAATCCTTCCTAAGAATCTTCCCAGGATGGCCCTTAGAGTTCAAGATGAACCCTCGACCAGGTATGCATAAGGCAGCCTCTATCTCTCTGAAGTCCGTAGGCAACCTGTAGTATCTGGAGTATGCGGGTAAAGTCTCTCCCTCAGCTAATACCACTGGTGTCTCCAGGAATGCGTTGAGACTGTTAGCATCAATCTTCACCAAATGACCTCTGACTCTAGACTGCTTTGGTGGACGGTCCTCAGAACTGTATAAATTTGCATAGAACTCTTTCACCAAAGCCAAGTCTATGCTCCCATCGGCTAAATTGGTGAGGCGTTTATGGAAATTATGCCTTTCCAATTCAGCCTTAAAGCCATCTAGCTCAGTGTGATAGAGCTCTACCTTCCTCTCAGGTAAAATATTTTTCCCCAAAACATTATCTGTGTATCTGGTCCAAGCATCTAATGAAGAGAATCTCCTTGTGTCATACTAAGATGTGGGCCTTGTACCAATGCTCTTTCTCTTTCTAGAAGCCATTTGTAGATAGAGGAACTAAACAATTAATCAGGACATAAGCTATTCAAAATCAAAAAAATTGGAAAACAAAACTGAAAAGGACACTGGCCGCTTAGCGAGACAAAATTCACTTAGCGGGCCTTTGTAAAAAAAAACACTTCCGCTTGGCGACATGTGAAGCCGCTTAGCGGAAGTTGCAGAATTTTTAGATTCTGCATAATTGGCTTAGCGGAAAAGCGCCCGCTAAGATGAACATGTGCCGTAAGGATTTGCGCTAAGCTCCTTGAAGTCTGTGCTTAGCGGCACCAAACTGAGCAAAAATTTCACTAAGTGTTGGGAGCTTAGCGAGTGAAGCTCGCTTAGCTTAGTGGATGCCATAACCAATTGCGCTTGGCTCAGGAATGCTCGGCTTAGCGCACGGCTATCACAAAAAAAATGGTTAAGTTACCTGGGCTTAGCGATTCAGCCTCGCTTAGCCACAGGTAGTTCAGCAAGAGGATGAGTGTTCATCCTCAAAAGATGAACTCACTTAGCACAGCATGCTCGCTTAGCGAGTTCATCGCATTTTCCAAAAAACACAGCCCGTTTTCTCGCACTTTTCAAGCCTCTAAAAGGCATATCAGACATGCAATGTGTGCGCCATACTCAATTCAGTATACAAGCTTACATAGCCCTAATCTTAAACCTATTCTAACAAAACATAAAAACCCTAAAAATCTAAAGCTACAGTTGAAGTCTTCTATCCTAAAGTTAAGAGAGGAAAAAGAGGAAAAGGATCAAGGAACTTACTTGGATGGTGTATGATTGACGCTTCAAAGTCGAAAATGCACAAAAAGAGTACAGATGGAAAATGTGCAAATTTTTGGAGAGAGAGAATGCAGAGGCAAGGTTTCTGTAATTTGGCAAATGTGAGTGTAACTGCTATTACACTCACTTAAGCAATTTTTTGATACCTTCGCTTAGCGGACTGTTGTGCTAAGCGAGCAACAGAGGCGTTTGGTTTCTCAAACAGGCTTGCTTAGCGAACACGTGCACTTAGCCGACATTTCAAATTTGAAAACAATTTTTTTTTTAACAGAAACTCGACTTAGCGTGAGAGTAAGTCCGCAAGCAAGGTTTGTAGATTAGAAAAGCTACAACTCTCACTAAGCCTGGCTCTAGCCAGCTTAGCTAAAATGATGCATCTTAAATACAGAGGAGCATGCACTTAGCTGAGAGGGAGTCACTTAGCGCTCATATTGCCGCAATGAATCTCGCTTAGCTGCCATGACTGGCACCTAGCTTCATCGACCTTAGTTATGGCCGTAAGGAATTGCGCTTGGCGATAATAGGTCCCGCTTAGCCACGGATAAGTTGTCGCTTAGCGATCAGGCTGAAGCTTAGATGAATTCAGATCGAATCAAAGTTAGCCTAGCTGAACCTTAGCCAGCTTAGTGGACCAAATCAGCCTCAAATGCCAGGGTTGGGCGCTAAGCGCATAAGACTCGCAGCTTAGCGCATGAACAAAGATGCACTTAGCGTGAGGCTTGCACTTAGCGAAAGGACTGTTTTTTGAAAATGTTTTCTAAGTTATAAAATTAGTCCTTTCCCATGCAATTGAAGCCCTTATGTTAAGCATTCAAAGATTGGCTGATATATTACTATGTACAACTTACATAGCAAGTTCCTAATGATCAAATGCATGAAAAACAAACACAAAAAAGATTAAAACTGGGTTGCCTCCCAGGAAGTGCTTCTTTAACGTCATTAGCTTGACGCTTTTACCTCTCTAGGCAATCTCATGTTTTGGTTCTCACCTTCAAAACCTCTTGACCTTCTCCCATGACCTGCAAGCAAACATTGTGTTCTGGAGCATGCTTGTATTTCACAAACAAGGCGAAATCAATTTTCTGGTCTTCAAAACCTAACTCCAGCTTTCTCTTGTCAACTATGCAGCTTGTAGTCAACATGAACGGTCTTCCCAAGATTACAGGGATGTCAATATCTTTAGAGATATCCATGACCCCAAAGTCTGCTAGGAAGATAAAATGCTTTACCCTGACCAACACGTCTTCAATCACTCCATAGGGCTTGGTAATGGAGTGGTCAGCTAATTGCAAAGTCATTCGAGTGGGCATAATCTCCAACTCTCCTAGTCTTCTGCACATGGAGAGTGGCATCAAATTAATGCTGGCTCCTAGATCAATCAAAGCCTTTCCCACATTGACTTCTCCTATTGAACAAGGAATAGTTACACTCCCAAGATCTTTGTGCTTAGGTGGAAGGATCTTTTGGATTACAGCACTACAATTTCCTTCCACTATGATGTTTTCCTGATGAATGTACCTGTGCTTCCTTGTCAACATATCTTTCAAAAATTTAGAGTAGAGTGGCATCTATTGTAGAGCTTTCGCAAAAGGCATGGTTATTTCCAGTTTTCTGAAAATATCCAAAAACCTTGCCAAATGACGATCTTTTTCTTTCTTGGAAAGTACCATAGGATATGGTACTTCCACACTTTTGTCCACAACCTTTCCACTTCTACTCTTCTTTGAAATCTTATTTTTTTCTTCTTTTTCATTTTTCTCATTTTCTATTTCTTTTTCTTTTTCTTTTTCTTGGTCCTCCATCTCTTTATTCTGGACCATTATTTTTTTTCCCTTTTTCCTATTTCTCTTTACCCTTCACATCATTTTTCATAATCTCAGCACCTGTCTTTTCACTTAGTTGTTCCTTGTCCACCATATTTTCTTCATCCTCAACTTCCACAAACCTTTTACTCCTAGTCATCATAGCCTTGCATTCCTCCTTAGGATTATTTTCTGTATTTGCTCCAAAGTTGTTTGATGACTTGTCAGCTATCTGCTTGGCCAGTTGTCCCATATATACTTCAAGGTTCTTTAGTATTGACTTAGTACTCTTATGATTCGACATCGTTACCTGCATAAACTGAGTCAAGGTCTCTTCCAACTTAGTTGTCCTCTAAAAGATGTTAGGCCCTTGTTGAATTGACCTGTTTGAGGATCCACCTTGGTCTTTATTGAACTGGTTGCCAGGGTGTGTCCTCCACTGACCTTGCTGATTATAAGGACCTTGCTGGAAGCCTGAAAATCCTCCTTGAGTATACCCTTGCCTCTACTGATTCCCCATGAAATGAATTTCTTGAGTGTTATCGTCAGTGGGAATGCATTGGCCTATCTCATGAGCTTCACCACACATGGTACAACCTGTGACCTGCAAAATAGAAGAATGTGTAGGTTGTCCAATTGATAGTTTTATTGGCAGCTTACCAAGTGTTTCCGTTAGGATCTCAAGGTGCTTAGATAGCAACTTGTTATGTGCCAACAAAGCATCATGTGATGTTAGCTCCAATAGGCTCTTCTTTGTGGGTTGATGGGTTCTGTCCCTCAGAATGGCATGATCACTGGCTGACATGTTCTCTATGAGCTCAGTTGCTTCTTTTGGGGTTTTCAACTTTATTTTTCCCCCAACAGAAGCGTCTAGTAATTGCTTGGTTTATGGTCTTAGCCCATCTATGAACAAATTCAGTTGGATTGGCTCGGAGAATCCATGGGTGGGAGTTCTTCTCAGTAAGTCTCTGAATCTCTCCAATTCCTCACTTAAGGATTCATTAGGGAACAAATGAAATGAAGATATTGCTGCCTTCCCTTCAGCAGTCTCAGATTCTGGAAAGTACTTCTTTAGGAATTTTTCCACCACTTCTTCCCATGTTTTAAGACTGTTACCTTTGAATGAGTGGAGCCACCTCTTGGCCTCTCCTACCAACGAAAATGAGAAAAGGCTGAGCCTGATAGCTTCATCTAGTACACTGGCAATCTTAACAGTATTGCAATTCTCTATAAATGTTGCCAAGTGTGCATAGGGATCTTCACTGGGTAATCCTTGAAATAAATTCTCTTGAATCAGATGGATCTAAGAATGTGGGTAGGTGATGCTGTGCACTTGCACTTCAGGACGTGCAATGCTAGTGAAAAATTGTGGTACAAAGCCACTTGAATAGTCCTCAAGGGTAGTCCTCTGATGATGTTCATCTGCCATGGTAGCAGTTTCAAAATGTTGATTAGCAGATTCCCTTGATGATGGTGAATCAGGTGATAATGAATCAGAAAAATGAGTCTCCTCCTCAAGAATAGACGCAATTGTTCTGTCTTCTAACAGTTTCCTTATCCTCTCAGCCCTATTTCTTCTTAGTGTAGCTTCTATTTCTAAGTCCAAAGGAACTAAAGTGCCTATAGGAGATCTATGCATAAACAATACTAATAGAGCAATTGTTATCCAGTTCAATTAGAGAAGATAAATATAACTTAAAAAACAAATATTCACAGAAACAATCAAAGAATAACAAATAAAGAATAGACAACTAAAAACGAGCTAACTTCCCAAATAAAAAGAAGTTCCCCGGCAACGGTGCCAAAAACTTGTTCGCGGCCGGCAAGTGTACCGGATCACACAAGTAGTATAAAACGGTAAGAACCGAGTATCCAACTCTTGGGGAACTTGTGATATCAGGCAAGCTTTTCGATAAATAGGCGTCTGGTATGAAAATATGACTATGGTTATGAACAGGTATTTAAACTATCTAGGCAAAAACAAAGAAAATCACGCAAGAGAAATACTGTGCAAAAACAAGTAGAGAAAGCGTTGGTCTTCCTCATAGGTTCCTGATGCTAAAAAGGATGTTCTCAATCTAACAATGCTCATACGTTCCTATGTTGTCTCCTGGACTGCTAGACCAAATTCCTCATGATAGCCTAGCCTTGTCCTGATCAAGCCTCGTTCGCAGATCCCTCTTGTAAGACTAAACTCAACCAGGACCGCATTAAGATACACATACACAACTAAGTTCTCGTACACCGATCCCTCGTCATAGCACAACAACTTAGTCCCATACTATGAAGGACTTTAGAATCAGACCAGTTCCCATTGTTGAATGACCCTAACAAAGCATGCATCTACGTGATCAAGATAAAAGCACACTGGAATGAAAAGCAGATAGCACAGAGAACACACAAAACATCATTACATAGATAGAAATATATTTACATCAGGTACCTATAGGGAAGATCCAATAGAGGATTTAGCTTTCCACAGTCTGGAAACCTCCTTTACAACATAGAGAAGAACAAGATGAAAGACTGCAAAAACACATGTGGTGAGGATGTCTCCTTCACCTCTAGGATCTCACAATCACTCACAAACTCATCTCAAGCTCTTAGAACGGCTTCTGCTTCGAACTCGCGTCTCTGCAGATCTTCACACAGCAACTCTCTCAGAACTCTTTGAAACTTTGACCTTTCTCTCTCTAGAACTTCCTAAACATGCAAAAGCTTCAAGCCCAGGCCAGACTCTCGTGCATGCAGAGGCTTCTTCAAGAAAAATGCTAAACTCCCTTTGCAAATCTGATTTCAGGCTTAAATAGGTGGCCTTTTCGTGCTTGTGTGATTAGCGCACGTATGGACCGCTTAGCGCATGTTAGTGATTTTGGGCTTAGCATGCTTCTCTCGCTTAGCGGATGAGCTGAAGCAGTGCGCTTGATGACCTGGAGCGGTGCGCTCAACGAACCTCACAACTCATCTTCTTCTGGATTCTTCCTCGCGCTTAGCCACTGAGTGTCGTGCATAGGGAGAGGGTGAAAACAACACTTTTGCCAATTTGCCTAGTTTACCTGTGTCGCAACCTACCCTTTTGCGGGCAAGCGAGGCGAGGCTCACGGGTGCGTCTTCCAAAGGAGGAAAATGCGCGGATTCGTCACCAACGTTTATTTGTGGAAAACATCGGAAAAACCGAAGGAAAATGGTCATGAAGAATATTCTAGATTCGGGAGTTGTGTTTACGTTTGAGGAAGGTATTAACACTTCTCACGTTTGTCCCAAAGGACAACAACCTTAGATTAGGATTGTGTGAAATTATGTATTTAAACCTTTTATTTCCTTTTTTATTTTTGAGGTCGACATAAGCGGGGCTCTTGCTCCTACGTACCCTCCATCGAAGAGGAAATCAGACCTACGTAGTTCTTTTTTAAGGGTGAATCAAGCAATTCTTTTTACTTGGAAGGTGGTCATTTTAAGGCACTGGACCTTAAAATGATCCATTTTTACTTGGTGAGAAGAACTGAGGTATTGAACCTTAAAATCCTTTTTAGTGATTTTTTGCGGACGAGCTTGACTTTGCGAGTTGATTTTAGCCTTAGTTTCACTTTAGTTATTAGTCAATTCAATTAAGAAAGAGAAATCCCAAAGAGAAACGTTCGATTGATTTTTTGCTTTATTTTACTAAAAGATATTTTTTGATTATTATATTATTATTTTACCTCTTTTTGGTTTCCACCATGGTTACGGCATGACCGAACGATCGGATTTCATTTTAACAGAAATTAACGGATATTACAAATCAAATGATCGATGAAAATTTATTTTATTTTTTTATTAGGCGAGAAAATGACTTAAATGACTGAAGCACGTCAAATGGGGGTACGGAAAGTAAATGAAACGAGAATAAAAGTACACGAAACAAATGAGGGCCACCACGGGTACATAGAATAAATTGGAAAGTTCGATTTTGGGAACTTACCGGTTGAAGACCGAAGAACGAACGACGAACAACGAAGAACGGTTGAAAATCTTCGCAAAATCACCCACGGAAATATTACGGAAGCGCCTCGGCTTGGATTTTCTTCACGGAAACAATTTTCCTCACTAATTTCAAGTGAATACGAAGTGCCAAGAAGGCTGAACCCCTTCCTTCTTCACTCCTCCCTCTATTTATAGGAAAATAGGGGAGGAGCTTGCCAACCAGCTCGCCCAGGCGAGCCAGGTTGCTTCCTCTAGAAGCAACCGCCTTCTAGAGGAAGAATCTGGAAGGCTCAAGTGGGCCTAGTTGCTATTTGCACCCTTTTTTTACTAAATACACCCCCTTTGCTTTTTTTGGTGATTCTTTTTTCGTAACGTTATGAAACTTTACGAATTTCGTAACGATACTTGTTTTCTTTCTGTAAGGTTACGAAACCTTACAAGTCATGTAATTACTCTTTTTTAGCTTTCAGAATCTTACGGAAACTCACAGATTGCACAACAACACTTCCTTTTGATTTTCGGCACGTTACGGAATTCCACGGATTGCGTAACAATGCTTCCTTTTGATTTCCGGTATGTCTCGGAACTTCATGTATTGTGCAACAAAGGGTGCCAAGTATCTCGAAGCGGTCAACCAATGGTTGCATGCCATCAAACAATAGTCCCTGGATGAAATTAAGGTATGACAGTTGCCTCTCTTTACTTACCTTATATCGAAGATAAGAGGAAAGCAAAGATAAAAACACTGATTTCGTCCGTCTTCGCTCTCTCCGTGATTAGTCTATGACGAATTCCGTCTCTCCTTCTTTCTCTGTACAACATAAAACAAACACGAACAACAAAAACATATTATACACATATACACATGTTTGGCGAAGGAACCAATCGGGAAAATAACAAAAAACCATATTTCCCAGTCATCGGAGGCTCCGCGCTTGATAACGGAGTACACACGAACAACGCTAGGCAATCAATTCATGAGGCTCCGAATCGGACGGTGGAGGATACACGAACAGCACTAGGCAATCAATTCGTGGGGCTCCGGACTTAATGGTGGAGGACGCATGAACAATGCTAGGCAATCTATTCATGGGTCTTCGAATAAGATTTGAGGGTGGAGGATAGGCGAACAGCACTAGGCAATCAATTCGCGGGGCTCCAGACTCGATGGTGGAGGACGCATGAACAACGCTAGGCAATAAATTCATGGGTCTCCGAATAAGATTTAAAGGTGGAGGATAGGCGAATAGCGCTAGCCAATCAATTCGCGGGGCTCCAGACTCGTTGGTGGATGATGCATGAATGAAAATCAATTCATGGGGCTCCGAATAAGATTTGAGGGTGGAGGATAGGCAAACAGTGCTAGGCAATCAATTCGCGAGGCTCCAGACTCGTTGGTGGAGGATGCATGAATGACAATCAATTCATGGGGCTCCGAATAAGATTTGAGGGTGGAGGATAGGCGAACAGCGCTAGGCAATCAATTCGCGGGGCTCCAGACTCGTTGGTTGAGGATGCATGAATGACAATCAATTCAAGGAGCTCCAAATAAGATTTGAGGGTGGAGGATAGGCGAACAGCGTTAGGCAATCAATTCGTGGGGCTCCAGACTCGATGGTGGAGGATGCATGAATGACAATCAATTCATGGGGCTCCGAATAAGAATTAAGGGTGGAGGATAGGCGAACAACGCTAGGCAATCAATTCGCGAGGCTCCAGACTCGTTGGAGGAGGATGCATGAATGAAAATCAATTCATGAAGCTCCGGATAAGATTTGAGAGTGGAGGATTGGCGAACAGCGCTAGGCAATCAATTCATGGGTCTCCGAATAAGATTTGCGGGTGGAGGATAGGCGAACAGCGCTAGGCAATCAATTCGCGGGGCTCCAGACTCGATGGTGGAGGACGCATGAACAACACTAGGCAATAAATTCATGGGTCTTCAAATAAGATTTAAGGGTGGAGGGTAGGCGAATAGCGCTAGGCAATCAATTCGCGGGGCGCCAGACTCGTTGGTGGAGGATGCATGAATGACAATCAATTCATGGGGCTCCGAATAAGATTTGAGGGTGGAGGATAGGCGAACAGCGCTAGGCAATCAATTCGCGGGGCTCCAGACTCGTTGGTTAGGGATGCATTAATGACAATCAATTCATGGGGCTCCAAATAAGATTTGAGGGTGGAGGATAGGCGAACAACGTTTGGCAATCAATTCGCGGGGCTTTAGACTCAATGGTGGAGGATGCACGAATGACAATCAATTCATGGGGCTCCGAATAAGATTTAAGGGTGGAGGATAGGCGAACAATGCTAGGCAATCAATTCGCGAGGCTTCAGACTCGTTGGTGGAGGATGCATGAATGAAAATCAATTCATAGGGCTCCGGATAAGATTTGAGAGTGGAGGATTGGCGAACAGCGCTTTGCAATCAATTCATGGGTCTACGAATAAGATTTGAGGGTGGAGGATAGGCGAACAGCGCTAGGCAATCAATTCGTGGGGCTCCAAACTCGATGGTGGAGGACGCATGAACAACACTAGGCAATAAATTCATGGGTCTCCGAATAAGATTTGAGGGTGGAGGATAGGCGAACAGTGCTAGGCAATCAATTCGTGGGGCTCCAGGCTCGTTGGTGGAGGACGCATGAACAGTGTTAGGCAATCAATTCATGGGTCTCCGAATATGATTTGAGGGTGGAGGATAGGCGAACAGCGCTAGGCAATCAATTCGCGGGGCTCCAAACTCGATGGTGGAGGATGCATGAATGACAATCAATTCATGGGGATCCGGATAAAATTTGATGGTGGCGGATAGGCGAACAGCGCTAGGCAATCAATTCGCGGGGCTCCAGACTCGTTGGTGGAGGATGCATGAATGACAATCAATTCATCGGGCTCCGAATAAGATTTGAGTGTGGAGGATAGGCGAACAACGCTAGGCAATCAATTCGCGAGGCTTCAGACTCGTTGGTGGAGGATGCATGAATGAAAATCAATTCATAGGGCTCCGGATAAGATTTGAGAGTGGAGGATTGGCGAACAGCGCTTTGCAATCTATTCATAGGTCTACGAATAAGATTTGAGGGTGGAGGATAGGCGAACAGCGCTAGGCAATCAATTCGCGGGGCTCCAGACTCAATGGTGGAGGACGCATGAACAACACTAGGCAATAAATTCATGGGTCTCCGAATAAGATTTGAGGGTGGAGGATAGGAGAACAACGCTAGGCAATCAATTTGCAGGGCTCGAGACTCGTTGGTGGAGGATGCATGAATGAAAATCAATTCATGGGGCTCCAAATAAGATTTGAGCGTGGAGGATAGGCGAACAGCGCTAGGCAATCAATTCGCGTGGCTCTAGACTCGTTGGTGGAGGATGCATGAATGACAATCAATTCATGGGGCTCCAAATAAGATTTGAGGGTGGAGGATAGGCGAACATAGCTAGGCAATCAATTCGTGGGGCTTCAAACTCGTTGGTTGAGGATGCATGAATGACAATCAATTCGTGGGGCTCCGAATAAGATTTGAGGGTGGAGGATAGGCGAACAGCGTTAGGCAATCAATTCGCGGGGCTCCAGACTTGATGGTGGAGGATGGATGAATGACAATCAATTCAGGGGGCTCCGAATAAGATTTGAGGGTGGAGGATAGGCGAATAACGCTAGGCAATCAATTCGCGAGGCTCCAGACTCGTTGGTGGAGGATGCATGAATGACAATCAATTCATGGGGCTCCGAATAAGATTTGAGGGTGGAGGATAGGCGAACAGTGCTCGGCAATCAATTCGCGCGGCTCCAGACTCGTTGGTGGAGGATGCATGAATGACAATCAATTCATGGGGCTCCAAATAGGATTTGAGGGTGGAGGATAGGTGAACAGCACTAGGCAATCAATTCGTGGGTCTCCAGGCTCGATTGTTGAGGATGCATGAATGACAATCTATTCATCGGGCTCGGAATAAGATTTGTAGGCAGGACCGAATGCTCCATCGAGTTTTTTCACCTAAAAAGGCAAACATGCTTTTAGCCAAGAAAAATAAATCATTCGCGAGAGCACCATATCTTAGAGAAACAATATACCCATGCGAAAAGTAATTTTCCTTGTAACCGAAAACGAAGGGCAGGATGTCAACATTTAGCTTTTAAATGAAGATCCAGGGGAAACGTCGGGTCAAACTGAAACTGGGAATAAAATCACTCATAGTGTATAAAAACTCACGCAGGCAAGTGTTTTACCCTAATCCCAAACCATAACTGCACCATGACTTTATTTTGCACATGATTTCCTATCGAACCAAAAGATCACATGCACGATCACGGATCAATAGGATTTTCTCGAGGGTAGTGTTTTTGGAGAGGAAGCTGGGTGTTTCGGTCTTTTCCTCTTGTTTAGGTGGGGCGGGATATCGCCAGTCGAGAACGACTTTAAATGGCAATCCCAAAGGAAGAACCACTTTAAAAATGGGTTTTCTCTTTACCGGCGGTTATTTACCTCGCCGAAAATTTATTTGGTCCGAAGATCTCCTGTCCTCTTTCTTGCTTTCCATTATTGATCGGGAATTATTTTGTTTTCCTCCGATCTTTTTCTTTTTACTTTCTTCCAATCTTCGACTGGGAATCCTTCTTTTCCTTTCCTTTTCTTTCTTTTCATTTCTTCCTTTCCAATCTTTGTTTAGGAATTTGGGTTTTAGCATTCGTTATTCACTCTCCCTTGAGGAGATTCTGTTGTCCCTTTCTTCGGGGAAAGGATGAGGATTCTTTTCATGGGCCAAGGTTCAAAGTAGCCTAAGGTTGTGTCTCAACATGGTCTTCTCATTGTATGAGCCCGATCTTGATATCTAGGGCAAAACAAATTCGTGTGTCAAGGTGTCGGTCCCGGGTTGAATTTCCATATCATTTCCACGAGGTACGCGTAACAATGATGATTTGGGAACAACGTGCAAAATTAGTCATGGCTACAGCTAGGTGGGTACTCAAGCATCCAGTTTATGGAATCGTGATACTAAGGCTTGGGATTTACACAAGTAGACCCAATATTCCCAAATTATGTTCTTTCATCGGTTCAATGAATCCATCCATTCTTATCTCGGTTATTCTGGACAATAAACTCTTAGCGTCAGTCCCTTGTTTCCAAAAGATATGTTTGCTCTCGACGAATGATTTATGCTTCCTAGGACCATAACATGCCGACCTTCGAGGTCTTTCTTTCTTTTTCTTTTTGTTTTATTATTTTTTTATGTTCGCAAAAACTATACATCCATCGCCATCTATGAGAAAGCTTTTCTTTGTACACATACATTCCTATACATGGCGAACTTTTTCAGTATACACACGCATTAAAACTCTTTCTCCTTATATCAAACACGATCAATATACAAACTCTATTCCTGGTCAAAGATTTCTTTTTCGTTTTATCAACATACACTCGTGGTTTATACAAAAATTTCTTTATATACACTTGTTGCTCACACACAAGAATTTCTTTTCACACATTATTTATACACACAAAATATTTCCATACACCCTTTTTTTAAAAACTCTTTTCTTTTCTTTATATATAGACACGACATTTGTTCACAACGCTTCTTTCTTTTTTCTATTTTTGGCGTTATCATGATTTTTGTTCGTTTTATTTTTAGGACGATGTTCCTAAATGAAAACTCTACACGGTTCCAGAATGTCAACAAACATTTTATCGACAATAACGAAGTAAGCACTAACGCAATAGTTCAAACAAAATGTATGCACAAAACAAAAGATAATCGAAAAAACAAAACAAACGTTAGTCCCTCAAGTTTTAAAAAATAAAATGATATGTAACAGATAAAAAGGAAACATAAAAGAGAATATGAATCTGGGGATCCCCTGGTCATGTGGCTCCGCTCCCTCCCAAGAAATCGAGTAAATATGTCATCTCCTCATCCATGCGGGCCTCCTCCGTGTCGCCGGGAGCCTCTGTGGGCGCCTCCCCTGCCTGGGCCTCAGGCTAATCTCCGGGCCATGCAACCTCTGCCCTGAACTGATCTGGAGTAGGGCATGCAAAAGGAGCGAAACTCTGACTCTGCAGACTGAGGCTGAGCTGGTAGAGACACTCATGGGTTTGTACCTGCCCCCTATGGTTGGCCGCCTGCTGGCGAACCAAGTGCTGTAAATACCGCTCCAAGCCAAATGACCCAGTTGGATCAGCCTGATGAGGTGGTGGCGGGGTGTCTGCGGCCTGCGGTGCATCACCCTGCGCCTGTCTAGGCGTGCAATACTTCTCAATGAAGGCCTGGGTGATCGGCAGTCGAATCACCTTACTAGGTGTGATGGGAACCCTGAATGACTGACAGAGACCCGTGATCAACGCTGGATACCCCAGGTCCCTGTTAGACTTATCTGGGTCTAGAGGGTGCCTGATAGGTGGCATACCTGCAAATAAATAAATGGCATCAGCGATCAACTGAGCCACATGGACGCTCATCCGTGTCAGGATGACATACACCAACTGACACTTCGGCAGAGGGAGGTCAGAGTTATGATCACTGGGCAGGACGTTGCTGAGTAGCAACGTCATCCACATCTGAGTCAAGGTGGTCATGTTGGTGCGCATGATCCGCACCCGTCTCCCGGCAGCAGTCCGGGCAAAATCCTGACCCGGTATGCATAATAGCTGGGCAATGACCTCCTCGTCAAATCCATCGGCCCGGTTCCTTCTCTGACTATACTCGCACTCCTGGCCCTCTTCTAACACTAGCGAGTCTCCCAGGAACTGGCTGAGGGCGCCTGCATCAAAAGGAATCCATTGGCCCCTCACCCATGACCGCATGTCCCGCACGCCCTCCTCCGTAGGCCAAGCATTGGCGAAAAACTCTAGGACTACATCTGGGTCAAACTTAGCCATGGGAGTGACCAGCGACGTCCAACACCGGCGAGCTATCTCCTCCTGAAAATCTGCGTACTCGTCGTCCCTGAGCTGGACGCGTCTCTCTCGGTGGAATGACCATCCTTTGATGGCCTCGAAACGCTGCTGGTGCTCAGCGCTCCTAAAACGATGGCTATCAAACTCGGGAGTGGCGCTGGTTCCTTCAGCCGCGACGTCCTTCCTGGATCTCTTTGTGGAAAGCTTTCTCGGAGCCATTTCCTACGAAGACAAACATTTGGAAAGTTAGTTTACAAGAAAAATTATTTTAAAACAAAAATGGCATGCTAATCCTTTCGATTTAGAACAAACATGTGCACACATTTCCTTAATGTAAAACATTTATGAACGTGCATATGCATAATGTATGTTTATGCCATATATTCACACACTTTGCAAGGTATTTTCGTGCTACATATATTCACATATATACATACCGTTGAAAGGTATTTTCCATGCTACCTAGGTGCCAGGTATTCCTCGTGGGGCAGCCAAATTTAAATTCTAAAAAAACCTCTCAAACATGTCCTAATATTCATGCCTTTTTACATTCAAAACCAAAACTTAGATTCCTAGGCGTAAGTCATGCTTCCTTGTATTGAAATTAAAAGCTTGGGTTCCTAGGCCTAGAATCGCATTCGGGCACTCATTTTAAATCCTTCATGTTTTCCTTATACATATAAAACAGTCCCATAATCCCAAGCTTACAAAACAATGCCCACATGTCATTGAGGCATTTCATCGAGCACTTGGTGGGCGCACGTTTTGGCATGAATAGCAAGAGAATGGGGGCAATGTGGCATGCCCCATTACTGCAGAATGCAACATAGGCCTAAGGCCATCCCTTACAACCCCTCAATCCAAAAACAACAAGCAACAATTTGAGGATAAATCCCTCACATTTTGGAGCCAATACATGCAATTTAGAGCACCAAAATACATAAATGGAAAGCTAGAAAGCTCAAGGATGAGATACTTACTTGTTGGAGATGAATAATAGCGCAAAACGGAATAAAAAAACGCGCAAAAATGGTGATCCTAGGGCTGCAGACTCATGAAAACCATGGCTCTTGCTTTTGAATGAAGGGGGGAAGTTTTTGGGTGGAAGAAAACTTCCCCCTCCCCTTTTTTAAACATTTTCGTGCAGGGGTTGCTCGCCCAGGCGAGCTAACCTGCCATTTTCTTTTTTTTTTTTGGGGAAAACATAAGCATGGCCCTCTACGGGTCGACGTTCGCTTATTCGAACCCACTCAAGGTAGATTAGGCATCCACTATTTATTTTAAAGGATACTAGGTTGCTTTGCAGCGGCGCTTTCTGTTTGTCCCGGGCTAGGCAAAGGATGACGACCTATGGGTCGTGACCCTAGCCTCTCCTTGCGTCCGTCCCTAAGCACCTGAAAGTAGGAAACAACAATGCGTGGCAAATCGTGACCGCGTCGTCATCTTACCTTGATTGGTTTCTGCCTTTAACCTTGTCTCGACCTCTGACCGTTGCCTAAGAGGGCCTTGCCCCTGTTATCACAAAATATGCATGCGTATGCATATGCATGAATGTTTTCAATGCAATAATCTTCTTAGTAAAAGCTGGTTAGGTTCAGTTTTAATTAAGCGCTTGGGGTACCCCATGAACTGAGCGAAAGGGCTCAGGTTATTACAAACTGCACATGGTTTAAAACCAAAGTGAGGACTGAAGCCTCAGGCCCATATTCTCTTCTTTTAAAGAACTATGACGAGACAATTATAGCGGACAGGAATCCTTGGAGGAAACCAAGAAGAAAAACACAAAAATAAAAAAGAACATGTAGCGGTTTCCTCCATTGCCCCAGATTTCAAGCGTAATATCACTTAACGACATTGGAGTTCACGGGCGAGGGTAGCTCCTCGCCATCCATGTTGGTGAGCACCAGAGCCCCCCCCAGAAAAAGCCCTTTTCACAATGAAAGGTCCTTCGTAATTCGGGGCCCACTTCACTCGATTATCTTTAACAGCGTGGGATATCTTTTTCAAGACAAGGTCCCCCTAATTGAACTTGCACGGGCGTACCTTCCTGTCAAACGCTGATCGAGGCCGTACCTGAATCAAATAAACATGATAATGCAGTAACTGGGAAGTGATCCTAGGTCGTTTCCCAACGAGCAATGATAAACCAAATGTTCATAATATACTTGCAGTAACATTAACGATTGGGGGGGGGGGGTTGTTTGTTTTGTGATTTAAGGAGCAGAACAAGTAAACTGGAATATGAAACTAATAATATTAAAAATGGGTTGTTTCCTCTGATTCAGAAGCCATTCTCTTATCCTGGGTTATGGAGAATTCGTCCCTAACAGTAACCACTTAATCCAACCCTATTTCAATTTACTAAGTGAAAATCAACCTAGGGTTGTCAATACGTGATTAGGCACCACATACACCAGCTAGCCCTTCGTCCATTAAGCATGAATGCAAGTTAGGCTCAGAGGCAATTAACCGAACACGAACGTGCACTGATTAATGTTCACGAATTTGGGTTAACTGGTGAAGGGAAAACTGCCAGGGAACCACATTATAAACGAAACCTCAAAGAGAGTTGGGCTTCTTCCTCAGAAGGAAACAACTCCAGAATAATTAGCCTTCCATAGATTCAAACAGAAAACGTAAATGAAACATGAAGCAGAAACGTAAATAACAGAAACGTAAATGAGACAGAAACGAAAATGAAAATAGAAACGTAAATGAAAGTAGAAGAAGAAACAAGAACGAAATTGTAATCAGAAGCAGGAAATGGGAAATTGCATTAAGAATGAAAACAATAGCATTAGAACAGAAAGAACTTAAAACCCTAAACAAAGCTCTGAATAATGAATGGCATAACAGAATGCCTTGCACGAATCCCAAGGCTGCTATTTAAAAAGAGTCACTCAAAGTCACTGGGCCCTATTACAATACTCTGGCCCAAAACGAAATAAATACTAAACCACATAAAATAAAATTGCGAAATTTCCTAATTAAAAATTAACTAAGGTAAGCACTGCTTTATTTTCCCTCTTCAAGTCCACAACCAAAATCCGGATTAAGCCCAATGTTTCATTAATTCCTGAAATTAGATTAAAAACATCAAATTAGCTAAATGAGACCAAATAATAAAACTGCCTAATTAATTGACAATTAAGACCAATCAGTAATTAAAATGGTGCAAAAAGGGTTTGGAAAATAGAAGAAAATGATGGCACATCAAACCCGTTCTTTATCCTTTGTTGATAGAGGCGCCCATGGCTCATGGCCGTCAAACGCTTACCTTCAATAAGGTTGAGTTGGTCGTAGCATGTTTGAGCCCACTCTGATTCTTCTAGGCCCGATTCCACTAGTATCTTCTGGGAAGGGACCTCTACCTCAAATGGGAGTACAACTTCCATCCCATAAATCAAGGAATACGACATTGCCCTAGTAGAAGTTCGTATCGAGGTTCGATATCCATGCAGGGCAAAAGGCAACATCTCATGCCAATCTTTGTATGACACCGTCATCTTCTGAATAATCTTCTTAATATTTTTATTTGCAGCCTCCACAGCCCCGTTCATCTTTGGCCGATAGGGAGTGGAGTTATGATGCTGGATCTTGAAATCCCTGCACATTTCCTGCATCATTTTGTTATTCAAATTGGTGCCATTGTCAGTAATGATCTTCCTAGGGAGCCCGTATCGACAAATCAGTTCCTTCTTTATGAACCTGACCACCACACTCCTCGTGACATTGGTATAAGAAGCCGCTTCGACCCATTTGGTAAAATAATCTATCGGCACAAGAATGAAGCGATGACCATTCGAAGCTTTGGGTTCAATGGCCCCAATGACATCTATCCCCCACATGGAAAAAGGCCAAGGGGCGGACATGACATTCAGAGGATGTGGCGGAACATTGACATTGTCCGCGTACGCTTGACATTTATGGCATTTCCTTACACGGGCGCAACAATCGCTTTCCATAGTGAGCCAGTAATAACCTGCTCTAAGGATCTTCCTGGCCATAGCATGCCCATTGGCATGTGTCCCAAATGAACCCCCGTGGATTTCCTCAATCATGTAGTTCGCCTCTTTGGCATCTACGCATCGCAGGAGGGTCATGTCGTGGTTTCATTTGTACAGGATGGTATCACTCACAAAGAAACCAGTAGCCAATCTCCTTAACGTTCTTTTGTCATTGTCGGAAATCCCTAGTGGATATTCTTTGTTCTCGACATACTGTTTGATGTCGAAATACCACGGTTTCCCATCTCGCTCTTCCTCTATCACACAACAATGTGTCGGCTTGCCCCGAGATCTGAATTCAATGTACGTCAGATCCCCGTGTGGGGAAAGTTGAAACATGGATGCCAAGGTGGCCAATGCATCGGCCATCTGGTTCTCTTCTCGAGGTATGTGGTGGAAAGAAATGTCGTTAAAGAATTCGGCTAACTTCAAGATATGAGTTTGATAGAGTATCAACTTTGGATCCCTAGTTTCCCATTCTCCTCTCAACTAGCGTATTACCAAAGCCGAGTCTCCATACACTTTGAGTAGCTTTATGTCAAAATCAATGGCCGCTTGAATCTCATGGGCGCACGCTTCATATTCAGCCATATTGTTGGTGCAATCGAAACCTAGCCTGGCCGTGAAAGGAATACATTGATCATCTGGGGATACAAGGACTGCCCCTACTCCATGGCCCAAAGCATTAGATGCCCCATCGAAACAAAAAATCCATTTGTCTATATCCTCGTGCGTCCACTTCTCTTCGAATAGGGCCATGATGTCTTCATCCGGGACTCAGGGTGCATCGGCCGATAATCTTGGAGGGGTTGTTGGGTCAAATAATCTGCCAAAGCGCTTCCCTTTATCGCCTTTTGGGTGACGTACACAATATCGAATTCAGATAGTAGTACCTGCCACCTAGTGATTCGTCCCGTGAGAGCTGGTTTCTCAAAGATGTATTTCACAGGATCCATTTTGGAAATAAGCCACGTGGTATGACTGAGCATGTACTACCTAAGACGATGTGACGCCCATACCAAGGCACAGCACGTCCTTTCCAACATTGAGTAATTCATCTCATAGGCGGTAAACTTCTTGCTTAAATAGTAAATGGCTTGTTCCTTTTTCCCAGAGTCATCGTGCTGACCCAACACGCACCCCATAGACTCGTCTAACACAGTCATGTACAGGAAAAGAGGTCTTCCTATTACAGGTGGCATGAGCACCGGGGGATTCGCGAGGCTCTGTTTGATTTTTTCGAAGGCCTCTTGGCAGTCGCTGTTCCATAGGACAGCTTGGTTCTTACGCAATAGTTTGAAGATGGGCTCGCGGGTAGGGGTGAGTTGCGAGATAAATCTCGCGATGTAATTCAACCTGCCCAAGAAACCTCGAACCTGCTTCTCCGTGCGTGGCTCTGGCATTTCAAGTATGGCCTTCACTTTCTTGGGATCTATCTGATGCAATCCTACCCCGCAAGGGCATTGGATAGAAAACTCCAAGTAGATTGGGCCAGAGATGCAAGAGAAGGCCCTAGGGTTCTTATGAGCCTTAGGGTAGATTTCGGGCACATGGGCTAAGTACGAGCCCACTTATCTTTGTAAATATTAGATTAAGGTTTCATTATTTTTGGGCCTTTTATTTAGGGCTCCATAATGTAGGTAGGGTACCCTAGAAATATAGGATTTTTCAGCCATTGTATTTTAGGGCACCTAGACTAGTTTTTGTATTA
>NC_038246.2:20700323-20723583 GCF_000004515.6 Glycine max | reverse complement strand
CATCTTCCAAGAAGCAAAGGAATCCATTGATGAAGAAGATCCTAGGCCTACAAGCTCCCATGCACTAAGTGGATTGGGCTTCTACCAATTCAATTAAATTTATTTCCAACCACACACATCAAATATCCACTTAGTTCATGTGAAATTACAAAACTACCCCTAATACAAAAACTAGTCTAGGTGCCCTAAAATACAAGGGCTGAAAAATCCTATATTTCTAGGGTACCCTACCTAAATTATGGAGCCCTAAATACAAGGCCCAAAAATAATGAAACCTTAATCTAATATTTACAAAGATGAGTGGGCTCGTACTTAGCCCATGGGCCCGAAATCTACCCTAAGGCTCATAAGAACCCTAGGGCCTTCTCTTGCATCTCTGGCCTAATCTACTTGGAGTTTTCTATCCAATGCCCTTGCGGGGGTAGGATTGCATCACTATCTCTATCCCTTTCTGGCTCACAATAAATCCCAATAACTTCCCTGATTTCACCCTAATGGTGCACTTGGCGGGGTTTAGTTTCAGTTGGTATTTTTGCAGCCTCCCAAACAGCTTACGCAGATTGACGAGGTGTTCGTCCTCGGTCCAAGATTTGGCAATCATGTCATCTACATAGACTTCTATCTCTTTATGCATCATGTCATGGAACAACGCCACCATGGCACGCTGATAGGTTGCCCCAGCATTTTTCAGCCCGAAGGCCATCACTTTGTAGCAGAATGTTCCCCATAGGGTGACGAAAGTAGTCTTCTCCACATCTTCGGGTGCCATCTTTATCAGATTATACCCTGAGAAACCATCCATAAAGGAGAAAAGGGCAAACTTGGCTGTATTATCTACCAGTATATCAATGTGTGGCAAGGGAAAATTGTCTTTAGGACTGGCTCGATTTAAGTCCCGATAGTCTACGCACATTTGTACTTTACCGTCCTTTTTTGGGACCGGGACAATGTTGGCTACCCACTCCGGGTATCGAGCTATAGCCAAGAAACCCGCATCGAACTGCTTTCTTACTTCTTCTTTAATTTTCAAAGACATTTCGGGTCTCATCCTTCGTAGTTTTTGCTTAACCGGGGAAGACCCAGGATTCAATGGCAACTTATGCTGCATAATGTCGAGGTCCAAACCTGGCATGTCTTGGTACGACCATGCAAAGATGTCTTGATATTCTTCAAGAAGGCTTATCAAACCTTGGCGGATAGGTGCGGTCATACCGATTCCTACTTTCACTTCTTTCTTTCCCTCTCCGGTCTCTAAGTTTATCAGTTCGGTTTCGTCTTGGTGAGGCTTCATTTCGCGTTCTTCCTGAGCGATCAACCTCTCCAACTCTGGTGAAAGGACATCTTTTTCCTCTTCTTCCTTTATTGTTTGACTTACTTCTCGGTCAAAATCGATTATCAAACCCTCGTTGTTAGGATCCTCAAAGAATTGACCCTCACATCTATACCAATCAAGACAAAAAAACAAAAACATGCAAAATGATATGAGAAAAGGTGGAATCGCAAGAACAGATGAAACAAGATCTCTTTGTTATTTAATAAGGTAGGTTTCACAAAACGAAAGAGAAAGGAATCTATAGCCTCTAATTACATTGAATCAGCGGTATAGACTTCCGACTGGCTCATCACGCGCCAGTTCCCCACTTGGGAATTGGGATGGCATGGTCGCACGAAATTTGGCGGATCTTGTGGAGATTCCTCTCCTATTGCCGCCACCTCTTCCTCGAACATTATCCCGACACTGGTGAAATGCTGGCTAACATGGTTGGGCCAGGCTCTATCTGCCCAGAGTCTTGACGGTGCATTCCTTCTTCTCGGTTTCCCGGGTTCATACCCCAATCCATATTTGTACGGGTTCCCCCTAATGTCGACCACATTGGCATTCCCGCGGCTGTCCTTGCCCAGACCCATTCCGGGCTCATAACCGTGCCTGAGCATCACCCGTGCCACCATTAGGGCCGCATTAGAGAGACAAGACAGCAACAGACTCATTTCCACAGAGGCACAACTCACCACCTCGAAGGATTGGAAAGTTGTTTCCAATGATTCCTCCGTTGCTTCTACATATGGCGTGGAGGAGGGGCAGCTCACTAACATATCTTCTTCGCCTGACACTATCACCAAGAGTCCACCAACCGCGAATTTCAATTTCTGGTGAAGCGTCGAAGGGACCACTCCTAGTGCATGAATCCAGGGCCTCCCCAAAAGGCAGCTGTAGGCGGGATTTATGTCCATCACTTGAAAAACCACATTGCAAGTGTGAGGGCCTATCTGAATGGGGATGTCGATTTCCCCCATCACCTCCCGCCGACTACCGCCAAAAGCTCGTACTACCATCAAACTTGGCTTTAGACGTGACGCATTAAAAGGAAGTTTCTCCAAGGTGGTCTTTGGCATCACATTTAAACTCGAACCATTGTCGATGAGCACCTTAGCAACGACATGGGCCATGCATCTGACTGACACATGTAGAGCTTTGTTGTGCCCTCTCCCCTTGACGGGAATCTCTTCTTCCGCAAATGCTATATAGTCATTGGTAGTTATATGATTAACAATGCCTTCAAAACCCTCAACTGAGATATCGTGTGCTACGTGGGCTTTGTTGAGGACCTTTACCAATAGTGCAGATGAGGCTCGAAGTTTATGAGTAGTTCGAGCAAAGAGATCCTTGCCGGAGTTGTATTCAGTTGCTCAACTACCTTAAACTCACTTTGTTGGATGAGACGAAGAAACTCATGAGCCTCTTCCAAGGTCACTGCCTTTCCTTGAAGACCTTCTTTCTTTTCAGCTCCTTTTACCACCGGGGGATCCACTTCTCTTGAGGGGGTGGCCACGTCTGCGAGCTCTTGGATCATGGGTGCTTTTCCCTTGGAGGGCAATTCCGCCAAGTGAAGGGGAGCGAACACCCGACCACTGCGGGTTATGCCGCTAAGGCCGGTAATGTTGGTCACCTTGGCTGACAAGGAGTCAACCTCGGTTGTCGCCCTTTCTCCAAAAGCGGGAGGGGTATACTTCCATGGAACGACCTTATTGCTTTGATAGGAAAACGGCGTTGGCTTGGGCGCTGTCGGGGGGTACTTGGGCCTGGAGCCGGTCACATTCCTAGTGAAACATATTACTAGGGCTTTTGGGGTTGGGGGAGCCTTCCTTTCCTCCGACTGCATGCAAATCTGCGGCTCTTCCCTATCTTCCTCAGACACTTCGAGCTGCCCCCAATCCATGAGCTGTTGAAGTAACTCTTCCACCGCGGGGCAGGTTTCCATGTCGTGTGATTCCCCGAGATGAAATAGACATTTGTCACTTTCGCCTTCGCCACGAGAGACCATGCATGCTGCCTGCAGCGACTGGTAGATGAATCATCTAGTCGTAGCCACATCTTTTAATCTCTTTGACCCTGACGGCCTATCCTTTTCGATGGCGTTTACGCTAGCCCCTCCATGACTGGCTAGTGGATTAGTTTTAACGTTGGGGCCCTCCTCTTGGAATGATAGCCAGTCGGCATTTATTAGGTGATGTATCTTATACTTGAACGGCAGGCAAGAGTCAATGTCGTGTCCGGGAGCCCCACTATGATATGCGCATGTGGCATTTGAGTTGTACCACTTGGGGTATGGTGGCTGGAAGACCTTCCCGGGTATGGCTACCACCAAATGATTTTCCAATAATGAGGGCCACAACTCGGAATACGCCATGGGAACAGGAGAGAACTCGTCTCTCGAGGGGCGTCGTGCATTGTTAAAGCTCGCACCAGGAGTTGTATTATTGGCTGGCCGAGGAGTGGCTGGAGCTGTGTGTTGGGCAGGCATTTTTTCTGTTGCGGGAGGCCCTTCCACTTGAGTTGGGAGGGAACTTCCGGCTCGGATCGAAAATTTCGGGTGGTTGTGTTGGTTTGAGTTTTGGGCATTTTAGGGCGCTTTCATCCATGTTGGGGCGGTGGTGACCGCGTGGGTATCTCCATCCTTTTTCCGTGTGCCCACCACTGGGACTCTTCTATTGTTGTTGGGGGAAACGTTGGAGGCATATTCAAACTTTCCTTTTCTCAGTCCGAACTCGATTCTTTCTCTGGCGAAGACGAGGTCTGCAAAGTTAGCCGGCATATATCCTATCAGCTTCTCGTAGTAGAACGCAGGCAACGTATCTACCATAATCGTGATCATTTCCCTTTCAGTCATAGGCGGGACGACTTGGGCTGCTAGGTCTCTCCACCTTTGAGCATATTCTTTAATGGACTCATGTTCCCGCTTGGTCATGCTCTGAAGTTGGTTCCGATCAGGAGCCATATCCGTGTTGTATTGGTACTGCCTAATGAAGGAAGTTGCCAAGTCTTTCCTTGACCGGATCTGAGAAGCTTCCAGATTGGTGTACCATGCCACAACTGCTCCGGCTAAGCTGTCTTGAAAGAAGTGCATTAACAGCTTTTCGTCCGTAGAATATGTCCCCATCCTTCGGCAATACATCCGAAGATGACCTTTTGGACACGTCGTCCCTTTGTATTTATTAAAATCTGATACTTTAAACTTGGGAGGAATGATGATGTCAGGTACCAGACACAGATCTGCTAAATCTGAGAACGGATAGTTGCCGAGGCCTTCTACTGCTCTCAGCCTCTCTTCAAGTAGATCAATCTTTCCCTTGTCTTTTGCAAAGGGAACGAGTTCCTTAACGAGTGCGGATGGAGACGGTACATGGCGGACTATGTTTGGTTGGGGCAACTCATGGGGGGCTGGATCCTTGAGGGGAAGTAGAGGGCCTAAATGGGCGTCTCCTTCATCATCTTCCTGCAGAGGATAGTCGGCCTGAGGAGGGAGTTGTCCCTCAAAGGTAGGGGCTTGGCTCAAATCGTCTGGGGCAGTACGGGGAGTGAAGTCTAGAGGCAAACCATAAGGGTAGGCTTGAGGACTATACCTCCGATTGAAACCCATCGTGTTTCTGTCTCGGCCCAAGTTTATTGCGGGCTGTAGCACCGGTTCTGCTTCCCTAGCTGTATTGGAAGCGGTTGCCGTAGCATTATCTTCTATAGTTTTTTGAAGCTTTAGCATGGCCTCTGTGATAGAAGCCATTCCATCTTATTTCTGGATCGAGTGTTATAGGGGTGCCTTTGGGCTTTTTTAGTTATGGTGAGTTCCCTAAAGAAACAAACAGTGGTGAGTATGCCACCAAAACATGAATATGCTAATGAATGATCAGAGCACTTGGATCCACCTTAAGGCTTTTTTAGACAACGTGATGAGTTTCAGAACTTCTCTTTTTTATAAAAAGGAACAAAAGCTTTTATCTAGCCAAGATCATACAAAAGTGTTACAACAGAACCTAACGGTTTCTAATTATATGGGCCATTAAATCTATCATGTGTTGACAGTAATTGATTAGCCCGTGAATTTCCTCTGGGGCTGAACACACTTCGGCGATGGCCTTTGCTTTGGCTAGTAGTCGCGGGAGGTCTTGACTTCCATTTAAGGTGAAGGCGAACCTATCCATCCATATGGTCGCTTCTTGATGCAATGCATCAATCACCCTCCCTCTTGCTTCCTTCTCGGCGTACGCTTGTGCGAAGTCCTCTACTAGTTTTTTCTCATGGGTCAAAGACTGGTTTAACCCTTCTTTGTACTGCCCTATTATAGCTAGCATGCTTCGCTCCGTGGCTTCTAAGTGTTGGGCCAAACTCCTCTTGGATCTTGAGCAAACAGCTAACTCTTCCTTTAAGATCATGCCATGTACTCGTGACTGGTCTCTTTCCTCTCTCCGGAGCTTGAGTTCATTGTTGCTGTCCCACAGAGCTCCTCCGAATTTATCTTGGCCATACTCTTCCTTGCGAGCCCTTTTGGTTTCTTGTTCAAGGGCTTTTGCGGTAGTCGCATTTTCCTCTCGTAACTCGGCACACTCTTTCCGGATGCTTGTAGCAGCTGACTTGAACTTTTCTTTGGCGAGTCTTGCCTTTCCTAGCTCTGATTTTTGAGCTTGGACTACTTCATCCTCTAACCCTCATGTATGAACTCTTAGCCATTCATGATAACCACCGATGATGCCATTACAGATGCCCCTAAGTTCTTTATCTTTCCTTAACGGGCTTTCCCACGCCTTGTGGACTCTTTGTACAATCTTGAGACATTGCGCACCGAAATCTCTCACAAGGAATGGCGAGAGGCTCTCTTACGTCAGTGCTCCCCTCATGGGGTACCCTAACAGTCTTATGGCAAGTGCGGGATTATAGTTAATACAACCCCTCGTCCCTATCAACGGAACATTTGGGTAGTCCCCACATGAGAAGAGAACTCCCTCCTTTCCTTCCTTCCATCACGGAAACCAGTTTATTGTGTTGCCTCCTATCCCAACCATGTATTGGTCCCAATCTACTCTTCTCTTTTCAACGCACGAGCGATAACTTTGAAGCGGACACAGGTGCCTTATGCCTTATTGGAATAGGTGTGAAACCAGCCATACAGAAAGAGCAGGTAAGCAGCAGACAATCCGTGCACTGTTCTTCTCGCACCTTCGGTCAAATGTATCAAATAAGTCCACCAACATAGCTACCACCGGGCTCTCCTTGCTATGGTGATATGCAAGGAAAGCATCAATTGCGGCTAGGTCCACCAAACCGTCCACGTTTGGAAAGAGGACAACCCCAAAGATTAGCAAAGCTAGTATATCTGCAAACGGGACCCACTCCTCTTGATTCGCCATATCCCTTGCCTTGCCTTCCAAGTACTTCCGTTGTAGGCCCACTACGCCGTTTCGGGTTTGCTTCCTATGATCCAACTCTCTCGCCAAATCTCCGACCACAGTTGCAATCTTGCTCAAGGAGGGAAGAAACCCGGAGAAAAGATACGGTTTTCTTCCCCCAATAGGGCATCCTAAAATCTCCTCAAATTCTTCAACAGTCGGTACTATTTGGAAGTCCCCAAATGAGAAGCATCTCAACGGCAGTTCATAGTATTGGGCGAGGGATACAATGGCTTCCGTAAATACCTCCGCTGTGGTCAAATCTAAAATCTTTCCGTACACTTTGCGGAAGGCTTGCCTTTGGAGGGATCCCATCAACCGTCCCAACTCCTTAAGGCTGGTGACATCTAGGCCCTTAATCTTGACTTGATAGAATCTTTTCCCGTTTTGATTTGTCCCCATCATTTACCTTAAAAAGGGTGGATCAAGGCTCCGATATGAATGATGCAATGCGCATGCATGAAACGAAAAGCAAAACAAGTGGTAATTTACATAGGCGAGACTGAAAAAGATCCATTTTTTTAATACTATAATCTAGGCGTTGCGGCGCCCCAACGTATGCATTAAAAAGTGACGCATTACTCTAAAGAGACAAAGTATCACTAGCTATACAGCAAAACTATAATTTATGTGCTATTCGCGGACGAATGCATGAGAACAAATGGCACAGAGCGTGTTCGCTCCATGCCCCTATTTGGGGACCTATAGGATGATATCTAGAGGTCTCTAATAACTACTCCCAACGATTCATATCTCACATGGCTATTTTTTAGAGGTATCATCACTCAAGATAATAATGTTGCAGCGGTATGGAATACCAGTGACAACACATTATAAAGATAGAAAGCTCTAGACGAGGTTTCACTATTATCAAGCAAGTCGGAGACCTAGCATGACCATAGATTCACCTCCACTCCTTAAATTCCCATGGACCCGGGTATGGGGCCCCTTTTTACTCAAACCCGTGGGTGCTTAGAATGCAGTGTAAAAATGTGGAAAAGACAGCATTTATTATATTTACACAGTTCAACAAAATGCACACACAAAGTTTCATAATTCCACAATTTCCTAAAATAGGCCTAACTCACAAAAACAGTCCCCAGTGGAGTCGCCAACTGTCGCAACCTACCCTTTGCGAGCGAGCGAGGCGAGGCTCATGGGTGCGTCTTCCAAAGGAGGAAAATGCGTGGAGTCGCCACCAACGTTTATTTGTGGAAAAAGTCGGAAAAACCGAAGGAAACCGGTCATGAAGAATATTCTAGATTCGGGAGTTGTATTTACGTTTGAGGAAGGTATTAGCACCTCTCACGTTTGTCCCAGAGGACAACAGCCTTAGATTAGGATTGTGTGAAATTATGTATTTAAACCTTTTATTTCCTTTTTTATTTTTGAGGTCGACAAAAGCGGGGCTCTTGCTCCTACGTACCCTCCATCGAAGAGGAAATCAGACCTACGTAGTTCTTTTTTAAGGGTGAATCAAGCGATTCTTTTCACTTGGAAGGTGGTCATTTTAAGGCGTTGGACCTTAAAATGATCCATTTTTACTTGGTGAGAAGAACTGAGGTATCGAACCTTAAAATCCTTTTTAGTGATTTTTTGCGGACGAGCTTGACTTTGCGAGTTGATTTTAGCCTTAGTTTCACTTTAGTTATTAGTCAATTTAATTTAGAAAGAGAAATCCCAAAGAGAAACGTCAGATTGATTTTTTGCTTTATTTTACTAAAAGATATTTTTTGATTATTATATTATTTATTTACCTCTCTTTGGTTTCCAACGTGGTTACGGCATGACCGAACGATCGGATTTCATTTTAACAGAAATTAACGGATATTACAAATCAAATGATCGGTGGAAATTTATTTTATTTTTTGATTAGGCGAGAAAATGACTTAAGTAAATGACTGAAGTACGTCAAAAGGGGGTACGAAAAGTAAATGAAATGAGAATAAAAGTACACGAAACAAATGAGGACCACCACGGGTACATAGAATGAATTGGAAAGTTCGATTTTGGGAACAAACCGGTTGAAGACCGAAGAACGACGAAGAACGAACGATGAACGACGAAGAACGATTGAAAATCTTTGCGAAATCACCCACAGAAATGTTACGGAAGTACCTCGGCTTGGATTTTCTTCACGGAAACAATTTTCCTCACTAATTTCAAGTGAATACGAAGTGCCAAGAAGGCTGAACCCCTTCCTTCTTCACTCCTCCCTCTATTTATAGGAAAATAGGGGAGGAGCTTGCCACCCAGCTCGCCCAGGCGAGCCAGGTTGCTTCCTCCAGAAGCAACCGCCTTCTGGAGGAAGAATCTGGAAGGCCCAAGTGGGCTTGGTTGCTATTAGCACCCTTTTTTTTACTAAATACACCCCCCTTTGCTTTCTTTGGTGATTCTTTTTCTGTAATGTTACGAAACTTTACGAATTTCATAACGATACTTGTTTTCTTTCCGTAAGGTTACGGAACCTTATGGGTCATGTAATTACTCTTTTTTAGCTTTCGGAATGTTATGGAAACTCACGGATTGCGCAACAGCACTTCCTTTTGATTTTTGGCACAATACGGAATTTCACGGATTACGTAACAATGCTTCCTTTTGATTTTCGGCATGTCTCGGAACTTCATGTATTGTGCAACAAAGGGTGCCAAGTACCTCAAAGTGGTCAACCAATGGTTGCATGCCATCAAACAATAGTCCCCGGACGAAATTAGGGTATGACAACCTGAAATTGAGAGAAATTGATTATTCAACTCACAAAACAAAAATATAAATTATCTATTACCTATATTTAACAAAAAGGACTTATAATATTACAAAAACAACTATAAATTGGAGAAGTTTGATACGATATAGACAAGGTTTATACACAAAAGTTAGTCGTTTTCACTGACTAACAATAATAGGGCAATTTTAGAGTCATGAAATCCACTAATTCATAATTTTGAAACACTTGATAGCAATCAAAATTTTCTCCTTCAGAGAATTCAGAGTCAAGGTATTTAGGATCAAGAATGAAACGATTGGAAAATGATGAGTAATACCTCTCACGTTGGTCATAAGTGGAAAACAGAGTGAGAGAGCGTGATGATGAAATAGAGGGATTGGGTGGTGCCAGAGAGTCACTGGAAGGACCGTGGCAGTGGTGGCCTGTAGTAGTGGTGGAGGAAGAGAAGCCCTTGCGCTTCTTTGATGATTTTGCTATTTGTTGAAGTTTCTGAAAATTTCAATCAGTGGGTTTTGTAGAGGATTTGAAAAGATGAATTTTGCAATTTGTTTGAAGCGATTTGGTGAAGAAATGAAGAAGATATGAAGATTTGAAGATTTTAGGGCGTGGGGCACCGTTAGAGAGAGAGAAGAGAAGAATTTCTGAACTTAGAGAGAGAGAAAAGTCCTATTTATAGTCAGGGACGATTGGTAATCGATTACAAACCATTGTAATCGATTATAGGCGTCATAATGTAACTGTCTAACTGTCTGGTAATCGATTACTGGCTATGGTAATCAATTACACCTTTATTGTTCCATGGAAATCGATTACATACTTAATGTAATCGATTACATACCCTAAAATCATTAAATATATAAGGAGGAAACTATCATATGTAATTTTATGGGCTAGGAATCTACGTTAGTGATGTAAGCTCCATTGGAGATTCTAGGCCTAGGATCTTCTTCATCAATGGATTCCTTTGCTTCTTGGAAGATGAACGGTAGTGGAATGAAGAAGGAAGAGAGAGAGGAGATGCCACTTCAAGGAGAAGATGAGTCTAGAAGAAGCTCACTACCATAGGAGGCCATGGATAAGAGCTTGGAGGAAGAAGGAGATGAATGAAGGGAGAGGAAGAGAAGAGCACGAAATTTTGTGCTCTAAAAGAGCTCTAAAATCTAAAGTTTAATTTTCAAATGATCAAAGTTAGAAAAATGCACACACATAGCCTCTATTTATAGCCTAAGCGTCACACAAAATTGGAGGGAAATTTGAATTTCTATTCAAATTTTTGTTAAATTTGAAATTGAATTTGTGGAGCCAAAATTTCACTAATTATGATTAGTGAATTTTAGATATGGTTTAGCCCACTAATCCAAGATCAAGTTCAAGATTCTCCACTAAGTGTGCTTAGGTGTCATGAGGCATGTAAATCATGAAGGACATGCATAAAGTGTGACTATATGATGTGGCAATGGGGTGTAGCAAGCAAATGCTCACCTCCCCCTCTAAAATTTAATTGGATTGGGCTTCTCCCAATTCAATTAAATTTATTTCTCAACACACACATCAAATATTCCCTTAATGCATGTGAAATTACAAAACTACCCCTAATACAAAAACTAGTCTAGGTGCCCTAAAATACAAGGGCTGGAAAATCCTACATTTCTAGGGTACCCTACATACATTATGGAGCCCTAAATACAAGGCTCAAAATTAATGAAACCTTAATCTAATATGTACAAAGATAAGCGGGCTCATACTTAGCCCATGGGCTTGAAATCTACCCTAAGGCTCATGAGAACCCTAGGGCCTTCTCTTGCATCTTTGGCCCAATCTTCTTGGAGTCTTCTATTCAATGCCCTTGGGGGTAGGATTGCATCAGTTAGATTGATCAACAATTCCTAATTCTCTTATAGTGGTAAAGAAACTTTCTTTGGGCAGAGGTTTTGTGAATATATCGGCCAATTGATTTTTCATTTCAACAAACTCTAGTGCATAATCACCCTTTTGAACATGATCTCTAAGGAAGTGATGCCTAGTAGGATTTTTTGATAGGTTGATTGCACTCGTATTGTTACAATGAATAGGAATGTGATCAAGCATTAAACCATAATCAGAGAGTTGTTGTCTCATCCATAGGATTTGTGCACAACAACTTCCAGCAGAAATATATTCCGCTTCTGTAGTTGATAAGGCAACACTATTTTTCTTTTTGCTATGCCATGATACTAGTGCATAACCAATAAAGTAGCAAGTCCCACTAGTGCTTTTTCTATCGGTTTTACATTCAGCAAAGTTAGAATCAGAGTATCCTACTAAGATATAAGAGGAATTCTTAGGATACCATAAGCCAAGATTTATAGTGCCTAGTAATTATCTCATTATTCTTTTGATGGCACTTAAGTGAGATTCTTTAGGATTGGCTTGATATCTAGCACACATGATAAAACTAAACATAATATCTGGTCTACTTGCTGAAAAATAAAGAAGAGATCTGATCATACCTCTATATTTCTTTATATCTACTGATGGACCAACTTTATCTTTATCCAAGTAGCACGCAGTGCTCATAGGGGTGGCCATTTGTTTAGCATTTTCCATTCCAAACCTCTTAAGCAGTTTTTTGCAATTTTTTGCTTGACTAATAAAGATTCCATTTTTGGTTTGTTTTATTTGTAGTCCAAGAAATAAATTCAACTCACCCACCGTGGACATTTAAAATTCAACTCTCGATATATTATGGGCTGTAATCGGATATCAAAGTCAGAAGTTATGACAATTTGAATTTGCCCCGAGTTTCTATGTTCAATTTTGTGCGTCTCGATAGCCTCAATTGGACAACCGAGTCAAAAGTTATTGTAGTTTGAATTTTCCAGCAAACTCCAGGTTCAATTTCAAGTGTCTTGATATTTAATAGTCTGCAATCGGATACGAAAGTAAGAGTTATGGTCATTTGAATTTGCTCGAACCTTTCATGTTCAATTTTGAGCGTCTAAATATATTATGGGTTGCAATCGGATACGAAGTTAGAAGTCATGGCCATTTGAATTTTCTTGGAGCATTCGTGTTCAATTTTGAGTGTTTCAATTTATTATGGGCCGCATTCGAACATTCTGATGGAAGCTTGCTTGTGGGGCTTCTATGGAGGCTGGATCTTTGAGCTTCAATGAGGTCCTTTAATGGTGATTTTCCACCATGGGGATGCAGCGGAAGAAAAAGGAAAAGAGGTGAGAGGAGGCACCATCCACTAGGGAATAAGCCATGGAAGAAGGAGCTTCACCACCAAGATGAGCCTTGGATAAGAAGCTTGGAAGGATGCTTCAATGGAGGAAAAGAAAGAGGGAGAGAAAGAGAGAGGGCGGAGCACGAAATTCAAGGAATAAAAGAGGGAGAGAAGTAGAACTTTGAAGTATGTCTCACAAGACTCTCATTCATCAAAGTTACAACAAGTGTTACACATGCTTCTATTTATAGACTAGGTAGCTTCCTTGAGAAGCTTTCTTGAGAAAACTTCCTTGAGAAGCTAGAGCTTAGCTACACACACCCCTCTCATAACTAAGCTCACCTCCTTGAGAAGCTTTCTTAAGAAGATTCCTAAAGAAGCTAGAGCTTAGCTACACATACCTCTCTAATAGCTAAGCTCACCTCCTTGAGATGAGAAGCTAGAGCTTAGCTACACACCCCCTATAATAGCTAAGCTCAACCCCATGTCAAAAAACATGAAAATACAAAAAAAATTCCTTACTACAAAGACTACTCAAAATGCCCCGAAATACAAGGCTAAAACCCTATACTACTAGAATGGCCAAAATACAAGGCCCAAACGAAGGAAAAACCTATTCTAATATTTACAAAGATAAGCGGGCTCATACTTAGCCCATGGGCTCGAAATCTACCCTAAGGCTCATGAGAACCCTAGGGCCTTCCCTTGGATCTCTAGCCCAATCTACTAGGAGTCTTCTGCCCAATGCCCTTGCGGGATAGGATTGCATCATTCCCTCCACCTTGGAAAGGATTTGACCTCAAATCCCGAGGTTCTTCATACTCTGGGCTCCTTCCCTCAACACCTGCAAAAAGAACAAAAACATATGTATTAGTGGTGTTTGGTATGTTGAAGTAAGGTAAGTTCTGAAAACCAATTTCCTGGGCATCTTCCCATGAAGGAACATGGTTTCTCACCAACTCAATGAGTGGTGCTACAAGTATAGAAAAATATGGGACAAACCTTTTGTAAAAGTTTGTAAAGTCATGGAAGCCCCAAATTTTTCTTATACTTTGTGGAGTGGGCCACTCAGGAATGACCTTTATTCTCTTAGGGTTCATGGGAACCCCTTGATCACTATTTGAAAAATTAAGAAAAGTAACGCAATAAAACATACCTTTTTCTGTATTTTCATATTGATTATTCCTATCAAAAAGTATGACAAACCCAAGGTGTCCCATATGAGTACCTAAGTTTGTATTGAAACTAAAAATAAGAACAAACCTACCTAATGGGTCCCTATGTACACACACCATGAAGATGTTAGGTGTACGAGTGATTTTACAAAAAAGGGTTGCACCACTCAAAACATTCATCATACCACCTATTTTAGGGACTTGGTACCTAATAATACCTATTTTGGGCACCAACAAAGCACAAGGATTTAAGCTCTTGCGAACCAAACCCTCATCCAACAACTTCTTCACTTGAGGAATAAACTCAAGCCCAAGAGGTGTGGCAATGCTAGCAAGTGCCTTTTTACAAAAGAGAAAATGTGGAGGTTGTCTAAGAGGAAAAGTTTCTTTAATGTTTGTCTTTATTGTAAAATGAGTTTCCTTCTTAGCTAAACTCTTGGAGGAGACACTTACCTCCTTACACTTCTATTTAACCACTAATTGTTGTCCTTCTTCTTGGGGGTAGATTTCTTCACTAGATTCTTCCCCTTTTGCTTTTTCACTTTCACTAGAGGAAGGTGAAGAAGTAGCCTCATCTTGGCTACTATAAATGTTTTGGGCCCTCATAATCATGGTTTTTGTGGTGGGGCATTGAGAAGTAATGTGTCCTCTTCCAAGACATTTAAAGCACTTTATAGAGCTAGTTTTAAAGTAGTAGCCTCATCTTGGCTTGCTTTTCTATTGTCTTCCCCTTATCATCTTTGGGCTTAGAAGGTGTCACCCCTAAGATGCCTTGACCTTGGTCTTTCTTTGGATAAGAGTGAGAGCCATCAGATTTTGAAGTAGACTTCTTTTTAAGTTGTTGCTCTACCCTTATTTCCCAATCTAAGTTAGCCTCTACATTGTCCTTCCCATGGAAGTATGAGAGTTTAATGTTAACCTCTTGAGGCTTTCTTTCCTTTTCTCTTCTATGGGAGTGAGGTCTAAGATGTGACCTATGCCTTCCTTCGTAATAGTCACGAAGTTCTTCACTTAGTCTTCTTTCTTCCTCTCTTATTTTCTTTCTTTCATCTTGACTTATTTCTTCCACTCTTTTTTTTTCTTTTCTCTCTTGTTTTTCTTTCTATAACTTGAGGGAACTCAACTCATCTAAGATTCTAGATAAAGGGTCTTTATGACTAGTACCCTTTCCATTAACACTAGATGAATGATGACTCATGTTGGCTCCTAAGTTGTGGTTCTTTCTTGTTGGAGGTTTGAAAACAAAAGGTAAAAGAAACTATGGTTGAAACTAGCCAAATAAACACTAAAAGAGGTGTGAAAGATAAGGTAAAAAACTAATTGGTAAAAGGAAAGCTATCTAGGCGGTTTGACAATGGAAGGTAAAGGAAATAAGCTATGAAAGTAAGCAAGAAATGTAAACTTGGCGAATCCTATGAGTGTTTGGATGACCACATTCAAGGTTCCCAACAAAACACTCACTATCCTAAGGAAAAATTGCCTAAAATTATTACACAAAAATGGAAGTTTGGTAACCTATTGGAGGCTCCCAACACACTTCCAATGAAAGGCCTTTTTGTTACAAAACTTGAAAGCAATGAAGGTAAGTAAATTGCAAATTACAAAATTACAAAATGGTCCTCAATTTTGGTGGTTGTTCTCTCTTTGGTGATTCACTCAATTTGGAGTGCTTCTTAGTCCAATAGCTCTTAAGGTGGTTGGCCCCTTGCTTCTGGACTCAAATTCTTCAATGGATGGCACCAATCCTCCTTCCAATTCCCTATCTGGCAACCCACAAACAAGGAAACAAAGAGACAAGCAATGACCAAAGACAAAAAAAAATGAAATGAAAGCTAAACCAATGGAGTTTTAACAAGACAATTTTTCAAGGATTATTCAACAATTAAAGAAATGAAAAGGACATAGAAGCAAGCTAGGACTCAAAGAGAAACTTAGAATGGCTCTAGAGTAGAGTAAAAAAAGCTAAAAAAAAGACTCAACAAACCTCTAGTTTTGCACTTGCCTTCACACTAATTTTCAATTGAAATTTCCAATTATAGAATAAATTTTGAGCCAAAACAACAAGTACACTTTCCTTTCACCTTTTTTTTTTCTGGATACTGATTTTCCTGCCAACTTGTGTGATTTTTCGTATTTTTTCATTTTATCCAAATCATTTGTTTTTTTTTTTATAACTTTTTTCCAAATGTCTAGAAAATTCAGTAAACATTTCAGCTCAAAATTCGAAGTAACCAATTCTCAGTCATTTTTACAAGTTTGTATGTTCAAGCTGCCAGCACCAGCGATTTGTTTCTTTAAGCATGGTATATTGATTGCCTTGGGCTTACTTTCAACCTTCCTATGTATGTTGAACTCACTAGGATTGTTTACCACAGTTTTAGGAGTTCAATATTCACTTAGGATCAACATTTCAGCCAGCAATTCAATCACCAAAACTCAAATTCACAATAGACACAATCATAAGGAAACCTAAAAGTTCAAGAAAAGGTTCACAATCAAAGACTCTCTAAGAATTTTGCATGAACATGTTAAGGACTAATTAACATGAAAGATTTGACTCAAATCAAATAATAGGCTAAAAGAATTTCATACGCTCATTGATGTGTCATCATTTTCTTCTATTTTCTAAACCCTTTTTGCACCATTTTAATTACTGATTGGTCTTAATTGTAAATTAATTAGGCAGTTTTATTATTTGGGCTCATTTAGCTAATTTGATGTTTTTAATCTAATTTCAAGAATTAATGAAACATTGGGCTTAATCCGGATTTTGGTTGTGGACTTGAAGAAGGCAAATAAAGCAGCGCTTACCTTAGTTAATTTCTAATTAGGAAATTTCGCAATTTTATTTTATGTAGTTCAATGTTTATTTCGTTTTGGGCCAGAGTATTGTAATAGGGCCCAGTGACTTTGAGTGACTCTTTTTAAATAGCAGCCTTGGGATTCGTGCAAGGCATTCTGTTAGACTATTATTCAGAGCTTAGGGTTTATGGTTTTGAAGTTTTTCTGTTCTGATGCTATTGTTTCGTTCTTAATGCAATTTTCCATTTCCTGCTTCTAATTACAATTTCATTCTTGTTTCTTCTTTTATTTTCATTTTCGTTTCTGTCTCATTTACATTTCTGTTTATTTACGTTTCTGCTTCATGTTTCATTTACGTTTTCTGTTTGAATCTATGGAAGGCTAATTATTCTGGTGTTGTTTCCTTCTGAGGAAGAAGCCCAACTCTCTTTGAGGTTTCGTTTATAATGTGGTTCCCTGGCAGTTTTCCCTTCACCAGTTAATCCAAATTCGATAACATTAATCAGTGCACACTTCGTGTTCGATTAATTGCCTCTGAGCCTAACTTGCGTTCATGCTTAATGGACGAAGGGCTAACTGGTGTATGTGGTGCCTAATCACGTATTGACAACCCTAGGTTGATTTTTCGCTTTGTAAATTGAAATAGGGTTGGATTAAGTGGTTAACTGTTAGGGACGAATTCTCCATAACCCAGGATAAGAGAATGGCTTCTCAATCAGAGGAAACAACCCATTTTTAATATTATTAGTTTTGTATTCCAGTTTACTTGTTCTGCTCCTTAAATCACAAAACAAATAACCCCCCCCCTCCCCGCCCCCAATCGTTACTGTTACTGCAAGTATATTATGAACAATTGGTTTATCATTGCTCGTTGGGAAACGACCTAGGATCACTTCCTAGTTACTGCATTTTCATGTTTATTTGATTCGAGTACGACCTCGATCAAATTTGGCGCCATTGCCAGGGAGCAGTGTCCTAAGGTTCATAATAACTAGCTAGTGTTGTGTGTTTAATTCTTTCGTGTTTTAAGTTTAATTGTTAGTATTGTGATAGTATGTGTGTTAGTGTTGTTTAGTGGCCTGGTATTCTGTTTAGTGTGTGTTCTATTTTAGTTTTCCTATTAAGTGCTTCCCCTGTTTCAGTTTCGGGTGTTTTGTCGTGAATAGTGTTTTGCGACGGACTTAGCGACCAATTTTGCTTGCGGCAAAACAGAGTAGTAGTAGAAATCAAGTAGAGACAGATTTTAGCAACCACCCATGCTGAATTATTTGAGATGTTTTTTTAGTAGCTAGGGTTGTTAGTTTTTGCTGAATTTTTTTGTGGTAACTTCTTTTAATCTATATTTTGTGGGGAAAATAGCTAGAGCCTTTAGTTTGGTCAGATTTGAAAGTTCCAAAAAAGTAGCAAATTTTGTGTTTGTCGAAACTTCAAATGGCCATAACTTTTGCTCCGATTATCAGAATCGCAATTATTATATATGTATTTGGGGTAGAAAAAAATTTCCTACGCCGTGGCATGGCTAAGGTCTCCATCGTCCAAAAATAGTGATTTTGTCAAAAGTTTTTTATTTTTCAAGTTTTATTCACTTATGTTTCTTAACCTACCATTTTTAGTTTCCATAGTTAGACTTTGACTTTTTGCCTGAAATGTTTTGTGCTATCTTCTCATCATTTTATAAGGTTGCTCACAAAATTTCAAGTCATTTGGATATCATTTGAGGGTAGCTGTAGTTCAAACCTGCACCTTTATTTACATGACAAAGCAACTAGTTGTGCATGCTGAATGTAGTGTATGACTAGAGGCAATCCATCTGACTTACAACCCTTTGATCCTGAGATAGATAGGACATTTCATAGATTAGTTAGGCATCATTTTATACCTTTTGATCATCCTGAGCATTCCATTACTAGTTAATCTGTGCATTCTGTTATTGGTGATTTTGAACATCCTGATTTTGAGCATTATAATTTTGAGCATTTTGATTTTGAACATTCTGAGAACATGGCACAACCTCCACCCCGTGAGAGGACTCTAAGGGAAATGGCTGCACCTGATTTCACGTACGAAAGCTTGTGCATCCAATACCCTGATGAGGATGTCCCATATGTTCTTAAAACTGGACTGATTCATTTGCTTCCAAAGTTTCATGGCCTTGCAGGTGAAGACCCGCACAAACATTTGAAGGAATTTCATATTTTCTGCTCCACCATGAAACCCCCAGATGTCCAAGAGGATCATATATTTCTGAAGGCTTTTCCTCATTCTTTAGAGGGGGTGGCAAAGGACTGGTTGTATTACCTTGCTCTACTGTCCATCACGAGCTGGGATGACCTTAAGAGAGTATTCTTAGAAAAAAATTTCCCTGCTTCTAGGACCACAGCCATCAGGAAGGATATCTCAGGTATTAGACAACTCAGTGGAGAGAGCCTGTATGAGTACTAGGAGAGATTTAAAAAACTATGTGCCAGTTGCCCTCACCATCAGATTTCGGAGCAGCTTCTTCTCCAATATTTTTATGAAGGACTCAGTAATATGGAGAGAAGTATGATAGATGCTGCCAATGGTGGAGCCCTTGGAGACATGACTCCTGTTGAAGCCAGAAATTTAATTGAGAAGATGGCTTCCAACTCCCTGCAGTTTAGCACCAGAAATGATGTTATAGTCATTAGAGGAGTGCATGAGGTAGCTACAAACTCAGCTGCATCATCTGAAACTAAGAAGCTTGAAGGCAAACTGGATGCATTGGTTAACTTGGTAACCTAGCTGGCCTTGAACCAGAAATCTGTACCTGTTGCAAGGGTCTGTGGTTTGTGCTCCTCTGCTGACCACCATACAGACCTTTGCCCTTCCATGCAGCAACCTGGAGCAATTGAGCAGCCTGAAGCTTATGCTGCAAACATTTACAATAGACCTCCTCAACCTCAGCAGCAAAATCAACCACAACAGAACAATTACAACCTCTCCAGCAACAGATACAACCCTGGATGGAGGAATCACCCTAATCTTAGATGGTCTATCCCTCAGAACCAACAACAACAGCCTGCTCCTTCCTTCCAAAATGCTGCTGGCCCAAGCAGACCATACATTCCTGCACCAATCCAACAACATCAACAGCCCCAGAAACAACCAACAGTTGAGGCTCCTCCACAACCTTCCCTCGAAGAACTTGTGAGGCAAATGACTATGCAGAACATGCAGTTTCAACAAGAGACCAGAGCCTCCATTCAGAGCTTAACCAATCAGATGGGACAATTGGCTACACAATTGAACCAACAACAGTCCCAGAATTCTGACAAGCTGCCTTCCCAAGCTGTCCAAAATCCCAAAAATGTCAGTGCCATTTCATTGAGGTCGGGAAAACAGTGTCAAGGACCTCAACCCATAGCACCTTCCTCATCTGCAAATGAACCTGCCAAACTTCACTCTACTCCAGAAAAAGGTGATGACAAAAATTTACCTAACAATTTCTGTGCAGGTGAATCTTCCACTGGTAATTTAGATTTGCAGAAGCAGCACATCCCTCCTCTTCCATTCCCTCCAAGAGCAGTTTCCAACAAAAAAATGGAAGAGGCAGAGAAAGAGATCTTGGAAACATTCAGAAAAGTAGAGGTAAACATACCTCTGCTGGATGCAATAAAGCAAATTCCAAGATATGCCAAATTCTTGAAGGAGCTGTGCACTAATAAGAGGAAGCTTAAAGGAAGTGAACGAATTAGCATGGGCAGAAATGTCTCCGCATTGATTGGTAAATCTGTTCCCCAAATTCTTGAAAAATGTAAAGATCCAGGTACATTCAGCATACCTTGTTGTCATACCCTAATTTCGTCCGGGGACCTTTGCTTGATGACATGCGACCTTTCTTTGGTCCTTGTGAGGTGCTTGGCACCCATCATTAGGCAATTTGTGAAATTCCAGGACATGCCGGAAAACCAAAAAATATTGATGCACAATCCGTAAGTTTCCGTGACACACCGGAAATCAAATGGAAGCATCGTTGCATAATTAAGTGAGATTCCGTAACATTCCGTAAGTCAAAAAGGGGATGATTATGTAATCCGCAAGGTTCCGTAACATTACGGAAAGAAAACAAGTAGCGTTATGAGATTCGTAAGTTTCCGTAACTTTACGAAAAAAGAATCACCAAAAAAGGTAAGGGGGTGAACTTATGAAGATAGGGGTGTAAATAGCAATTCAAATCTAGGCCCTTCAAGAACATTTTGGAAGTTGGGTTGCTTAAGGAGGAAGCAACTGGGCGGCAAGCTCCTCCACGTTTTTGAAAAATGGTTTTCGGGGCTTCCGCGGCTTCCGTAATACTTCCGTAAAATTTCCGAAAACCTTGGGTAAGCATATTCCACTTAACATTGGTAAAAGGGAAAAGAAAAAAGATGAAAATCAAATTCGAAAACAGTTCCGTAAGGCTTCCGTAACTTTTCCGTAAAATACGAAAAGGGGGGTGAACTTAGTAATTCGGGTGCGCTTAGAAATCTTCTTCATTAAGTCTTTGGGCGGCAAGCACCTCCTTTTTTTTCTATAAATAGGGGAGGGGGGAGCTGTTTCAAAATGTTCAAGACCCCTTTGGCTATGCATTTCGGCTATTTTGGGCAAAAACACGTTTTCGTGAAGAAAAATCAAGTCGAAGTACTTCCGTAACGCTTCCGTAAGCGATTCTGTGGAAATTCTTCATCGTTCTTCACCGTTCTTCATCCGTTCTTCGTTCGTTCTTCGTTCTTCAATGGGTAAGTTTTCGAATTCGAGACTTTCAATTCATTTCTTGTTTTGTGTACTTTCACTTTAATTTCGTTTACTTTCAGTTTTCTTTTCTTCCGTTTTTAACGTGCTTTAACCATTTATTTAAGCCGTTTTCTCGTCTAATAAATGATAAAATGAATTTCAACCGATCATTTGTGTTGTAATCTCGTTTAATCACTGTTAAAACGAAATCTAACTGATCGTTCACGCTATAACCTCGGTTAAACCAAAAAAAGTAAAATAATAATAAAATAATCAAAATATCTTTGAATAAAATAATAAAAAAAATCAATCGGACGTTTTTCTTTGGAAGTTTCCTTGAATGAATTGATTAATAACCAAAGTGAAACTAAGACTAAAATCAACTCACAAATCAAGTTTTTTTCCGAAAAATCACTAAAAACCGTTTTAAGGTCCAACGCCTTAAACGGTCCTCTTTGCTTTTATCGGTTAACATGGACCGTTCAAAAGCATAAAATCAACATGTGACTTTACCGCTTTTGCAAGAACTACGTAGGTCTGATTTCCTCATCGCAATTGAGGATACGTAGGAGCAAAAGCCCCGCTTTTGTCGACCACCCCAAGAGATCGTTAATGGTCCAAATGCCTTAACGTTTCTCTCCTTTCAAAAACAAGAGATCGTTAATGGTCCAATGCCTTAACGTTTCTCTCCTTTCAAAATCAAAAGACCGTTTAATGGTCCAACACCTTAAATGACCTTTTGTTCAAATAAAAAACATATTTTGCAAAAAAGACAAAAAACAAACTTAAACCAAACACTTTGTTCCGAAAGAACTACGTAGGTCTGATTTTCTCATCCCAAATTGAGGAATACGTAGGAGCAAAGGGAAACACCCTTGTCAACCACAAAAAAGAAAAAATATAAAAAGGGTATAAAGGATATAAGGACATAAAAGGGAACGTAAAAATCAAAGTCAGGTTTGCACATTCGATTAAAGGCTGCCGTCCCTTGGGGCGGACGTGTGGGGTGCCAATACCTTCCCCGTGCGTAAATACAACTCCCGAACCTTTCACTTAAAAGTTCGTAGATCGCGTCTTTTCTGGTTTTTCCGACGTTTTCCTCAAATAAACGTTGGTGGCGACTCCGCGCGTATTCCTTTCGTGGAACACGCATCCCGCGAGTCACGCGTCGCCCTCCCGCCGAAGGGTAGGTTGGCGACTCCACTGGGGACTGTTTTTAGAGAGTTAGGCCATTTAATCTTGTGCAATGTTTTACCGTGACTTATCCCTTTGTTGGTTTTCCTTCATTATGTTCTTATGTATATAAACTCTTTGTTGCTTTTAGTGCGTTTTAAAATGTATGCATGGGGTAAATATTTATTCATTTGATGCACACAAACACCAACACTATTTGCACACACTGTGAGTGAAAAAGGGCCCTATACCCGGGTTCATGGGAACATAAGGAGCGGAGGTGAATCTGTGGTCATGCTAGGTCTCCGACTTGCTTGATTACAGTGAACCCTCATCTAGAGCTTTTTTCTTTGAAAACTTATTGTTGCTAGTAGTCCCTACTGCTGCAATATGTTTTTCGAAGAGAATGATACCTCTAGAAACTATCAAAAGAGATATGACTACCTTGGGGGTTATTACTAAAAGCCTAGTTAGCTCTCTCCCTTATAGGTCCCTTAAATAGGGGCACGGAGCAAACACGCTGCGTGCCATTTTTCACACTGCCATGCATAAGTGTCATATACCCTTTTACTTATATTCAGTGAGTATTGTCATACTATGTACATTCCCGTGTTGCGCCTTTCGCATATGCATCGCACATGGGTTCTGTCTTGATCCCCTCTGTAAACAAACCAACGAAGGGTCCGTGTCACCGTTTTAAATACATACGTTGGGGCATTTTGCTAC